>NC_071089.1:11812500-12105000 GCF_027358695.1 Spea bombifrons | reverse complement strand
ATTTTGAAGGGGCAGCTTAATGTCACCTCAATACAGAAAAATACATATTAAAATACTAACTGTGAGTGATATGCATTCTTTGAAACGATAAATAAAAAGACTTGTCTGACCTAGAAGTCTCAGCCCTGTTGCTGCCCTACTCTTCCGTGGTCCAACATTTCTTGCTACTGATTGGCTGCTTGAAGCACCCAATCGGTGAAAGGAAAGCGCTCCTATTGAAATCAGCCAACACTGGAGGTGACTGGATGTACGTTTATCACGTGGCAGCGGATGTGTTCAGACGAAAAAGAAACACAACGAAAACTAACGTTTATATGATGGCTGGAGTGTCCCTCCACAATAATAATTCAACATATCGAGATGTTCTAGCAGCTGGTCAGATACTCAGAGTCAGACCACTAACATGCAGACACAGATTCTTATCATCGTATTATTTATTTATTGATGCCGCACCATCATATTCTGCATCATATACCATGTTTTTAGTTGAAGTTTCTTTGTCAATCACTAGAACTGTTTACAGATATTTAGTGTAAAATGTTGCAGCAGGTAAGCAGGATTCGCAGATGTTCTGAAGTTCTCTGCCTTCTCCTCACCCGCACTTGCAAAGGCTACCGGAACAAATCAACTTAAAAAGGGGGCCATGAGACAACATATCAGGGAGCAATAAGTACACATATCCCGAGAACGGTTAAGATGGTTGCATGGTATACTACAAAGGTGGATTTCTAACAGACATATATTGCTTATTTAAATCTGTAAAATGATGTATAGAATTGTATAAGTGACAGATTCGCTTGCAGTCTTATGCCAGGAAAGACAATTCCGTCTAGTGAAAGAGAAGCTAAATCCGTATAGTGCCAGCCAGTGAAGTAAGTCTAGTGTCATGGCAGCCAAGCTCAGAGCTGGCACCTTTTGTCTGGGGGTAAGTACAGCCAAGTGATCCCTCAATCAGCTTATCCCCCCTTTAAGAGGTAGAAGACGCTTCTAGTACATGACCCCACCGAGACCCCACTTCCCAGAGCCCTAAAAAGGTGAGCTGGCCCTGCATGAAATACTCGGACCAGCTTAAGGGTAAGTGTCCCCATCCCTCCAAGCCAGCCTGTCCCTGGCCACCCGTGTAAGGACAGCTTTGCTTGTCTCATGCCAGGGCTGGGTTGTTTCTATTGTAACATAAAAGTAGGCAAAAAATATGTATCCATTTTTCCCCCAAACAAAAAACAGGAACTTGCAAATTAATCAGGAAGAACTTTGCCCTGCCACAGTTTGTCATTATAAAAATAATAATCCACTTCATATTGAGTTTTATCTCAATGGCTACTTGGGTGTACCAAGGGCCTTTTTAGTAAGTGTTTCATTACTGATAAATCCCTTTCGATAATAAAAATCTAGATTGGGGAAAATCATTTTCTCTTTATTCCACGTGGCTACGCAGATAAAGGTGTCTGCACGAGAGTTACCTTTTAGAGAAGACATTTATAAGCGTTCAAAATGAAAGAAGAACAATGACTATGGACACCCACCCAAGAAAACCTTGCTTATCACCTGTCGATTATTAAGACACTACAGACAAATGATAAACCATCACTAGGGTCACAACATGGATCCCATTAGGGTTTAAAAACTTGTGAAAAAAACACAAACACAGAACTCCGAGTAAATAAAACGTTTAGAACTCAGGGTTTTTTAGCTGTTATGGTTTAGCAGGCACAAACATGTACATGTAAGGTTCAACCGTGAAGCCCTGGCATGGAGGACAGCATTGGAAGCTCACATATGCCAGGTAAACCTGGAATCTTGCCACCACTAAAGACAAAAAGTGCCTTCCTAAGCATTTTTTAAAGGGTCTTTGGGATAAAAATGGCATTTCCTTCCTTTTAAGCCCTTGGGACTCTTTCTCGAGTCATTACATTCAGTTAGTCCAGTCTCATTGGACTGATGACTATAATGCGACAAAATGCTGGGACATTTCTCTATTCCAAATTATTTTAGCAGTACCTGATCCTTTTGAGCCCTCATGGCATCAACTTCACTTTCGGCGTACTGTGGATCTTTAGCAGGGTCTTTCAAATCTTTTCTGTCCCTTGCATTCTATAAAGAACAGAGGGAAAGATTAATAATCACCTTTAGCATGTTATTGTCAATAAAGGAACTAAAGTCAATTATAAATGGATAAATAGAAAAAAAAACACCTAGCCAGTAGACTACAAAACGGATTTAATAGCATTTAGCATTTATAACACTATTTATACCACTACTCAATCATATATATATATATATATATATATATATATATATGAGCATTTAGGAAATGTAAAGTGCTATCTCCCTCTAGCAATTATCAGCTAGACAGCAAGACAGAGGCAACCATGACATGATGTACCCAATGGCCTTCCCGTCAGCTATGGCTTTAGGCTTGGAGGTGACCAAGCCTGACCCAGGGCAATGTCCTAGCTGCCCCCTCTATGGCTGTTGTCCTTACTGCTGAGCTCTAGAATACAATATCCTAGCTCTTATCCCAGCCACTGAAGGACACACAGGTTTGGGTACAGCATATTATGGAGGCTATGTAGGCCTGGCATAGCTTTCAATAGCGTACATGAGCTGGTTGAGATGAATAGTGCTGTTCCAATGAGAATCGTGCACAAAGGAAGCAAAAAGAAGTGAATAAGTGGAATGTAACATGGTAAATGAATAACGTCCACAGTAAAGACTGAAAGACTCTAATACAAAACATGTATAAAAATGACAGCATAGACACACTTGCAGGAGCAGTGAAAAACATGCGGGTGAGCGCTCCCTTACACCTTCCACTTCTGTCACTCTTGTAACGTGTAATCGTTGGTCACAGCTTTCCTGACCAAAGCAGCAAAGCATATACTAAAAAAAACTTTTAATCAGTTAACTAAAAAAATATATTTTTCAGCGCACTTTTTTACCTGTGGAGGAAAATATCTCATGTAGACATTCTTCCATAACTCCATGGGTGTGCTCCCGCTGAACTGTCGTAAGTCACTACTGGAGGCTGGAGGAGACCCTAACGTTTAAATATAGACAGTATTATAATAATTAAAAGATGCCTTTGCAGTATGTTAAGGAAATACAAATTAACAGATCTATCATTTTATTCTTTCATGTGAAGGTTTAATAAAAAAGAAAAACTATATCCATTTCTATGACAACATCCTGTTGCCAGTTTAAAAAAAAAAAATAGGGGATTAAATTTTTTTTTTTTACTTAATTAAAGATTAATTTATGAGCAGTGCTGGGGAAGATGTTGGTGGTTATGAAAGTGTTCTGGGTACGTGGAATAGCACAAAGAGCCAGTTTGCAGAAGGATAGAAAGGATTTAAAATAACTCTTACCAATTTGGCTTAATGAGTCTGACCCGGCTGGAACGAGAAGTGGTTTATTATGATCCACCACAACAGATTTACTGTAAAGACATAAAATACATATGTCAGAGTCTAATTACAATCTTTAGAATCCGCATAAATACTTCATTCTCTCATGGAATGGTCATGTTTTTATTTTTCTCAAACGGACGCACATATCCACGTTTTATTTGCTGCTTTAGAATTACATTCTTATGGTAGCCTTTTGGACTCATTTTGCTGATCCCTGGCCCACTTACAATTTGGAACATATAGAAACAGTAGAACTTTCCTGATAAAGTCACTCATGGGCAAATCAGCAACTGTATTACCATGTATAAAGAACTATTCCTAATCATAGTTCCTCTTCAGAAAAAGGAAGGGTAAGGGGACCTTGAAGCTTCGGGTCTACCTCTCGGTAAAACTATTTGTCAAATCACCTGACAAGATAAGCTTAGCGAAATACATGTTATTGAGTATAATGGAATGTTTTTGATCATCTTTACCAATGAAGTGCCACTGAAGAACATGTCTCCATACTGTTACGGAGCAGTAATTTACTTGGATTTCACTTTTCACTAAATATCCCCTAATATCAAACCATCTAACCTACGTTCACAGGTTAATGCTGCGCATGTATCATGTTCATAAAAGGTAGATTGGTAAATACAGAAGCAACACGTATAAAAGGGAACGGAAAAAATGACATGCTTTTGCAGAACTGATAACCTTTTTACCTTCTGTCCAGTCCAAATGCCAAATGATTAATATACGAACGGGTTACTGTTTTAAGTGATTCAGATTTGCTTGTGAACTGCAAAAATAAAGAAAATATACATTTAAAAAAATATACTATGACAGTAATGTAATGACTGGGACAAATAAAAAGTAGTACTTATATCTTTCTGTTATTGAAGGCAACTTTTTATCTACTGTAATAGCTTGGCTTATTCTATGTCTCACAATTGAACATTAGCTTTGAAACTGGTTTAAAAAAACATGCAAACTAAAGAAAAAAATACACACCATCAATGAGGCTCCATAGAAATGTGATACAAATCGAAGAGTCTTGCATATAACTTTTCTTTTCTCCGATTCGAGGTCCTAAAATGAAACAATGCTAAAACAATACATACAATGCTTGAAGTCACCGAGTGTATTATTATCTCTTGGAAAACGGTGGAATTGAGCAAAACATCCCCATTACTTTTACACACTCAGAGTGTACATTTTTATCTGTAATATAACAGCCAAAGACTGAGGGCAACAAATAAATGCAATGTAATGAATTAGTTAAAAGCAATAAAAACCCAAGATGAATTCTTACCTGAAAAATGTCATATTTGCTCCCAATAATTAATAAAGGTATAGGGAATGGATCGATTAATTCTCTGTCCTGTTAGGGAGACATAAAGGTCGTAGTTGTAGTGCAGTTTCTAAATGAAGTCCACTAGATCTTAGTGTAGTATTGACTTAAATAAAAAGATACATACTGGATGGTCCTTGGGCATACTCTGCCACATATTCTGTTTTATTTGATTAGCTAGTTTGGAATTTGCCTTTCCAACGTCTGCCACGACTCTGTTCACGTGATTCCTGGTTTTCTGAAGAAGGTTCTCCATTGTCGGCCACAACTCATCCGGTTTAGAAAGGTCAAGAACAAGAACCAGAGAAAATGTCCTGTGAAATAATCAAACACATGCAGGATTATTTAGCACAACAGCATAATACCTTCCCTATCCACTATTTCTCCCTATAACGTTTAATAGATTATAACTGACGATAAGTGTTACGTACCTTAAACTGTCACTTGTGATCGGGATGCGGATTAAATCCAGCAGCGATGTCCCTCCACCTAGTTCCCAAAAATGAGCAATGTCTTTTGGCTACAAAACAAAGAATTTAAAGGATTGAGTAATCTCAGCCCGTCTGGCACATAGTTAATCCTAAAATAAGCCATTTTTCTAGATGTGAAACGCTGCTGAAGTGATATTTTTTAAGGGGAAAAGCAAAGAGCAATTTTGAGGACAACTTTATGGTATAATGAAACAATCCATATATCTAAAACGGGCAATTAAACAGATAAAAAGGGAAACGCACATATTTGCCCCTTAACTCCAAGAATTTGGGGATACTTAGTGTGGCCATATTGGGCATCTGTACCTGACATCTCATTATATTCATGTTTCGGAGTAAAGGGTATACATCTTCTCAATCGGTTCTCAGTTTCATGAATACTGTGATTCTTTTTCTTTTCATTATCTAGACCAGAGGCTAAACTTGATTTATAACTGGTGCAGAATTGAAAAGGGTTGGGATGAAATGTCTACCTGTTTTCTCCATTATTATCATGCGCCCCATGACAATTACAATGAAATACAGTCACAGAGGCAGAGTCTACAAGGTCGAGTTCTCTTGTTTTATGGACTTAAAATCTCTTCTCCAGTACAAGGTATAACGTGTGTATCCTGTGGGTTATCACCGATATCAACATGCATTGTTTATCACTCAGGTATACTCCTAGATAATTAAAGAATGCTTTCCATACCAATTCCCAAATCCATACAGAGTAATATTATTTTTAGATTTCACTGAAGTCAGAAAAATAAAATACTATACATTTTCTTAAAAATGATGTACATATTTACAGTATACAAACTGATATGAGTTATCGTATCGTACAAAATTTACAATCTATTGTAAAAAGAATGTTATCAGCTGTCAATTAGTGATCCATCATCAACGTAAAGCACCATAAAGCAAAAAGGGCAATGAGTTCATGAAAAAGAAAGGAAAAACTGTAATGGAGAAAGCGAGATATTCCGGGAGAAATGCAAGCAAATGGAGGCATATGTGGGTAAAATGTTTCTAACATGGCACTATGACACAGATTATATGTACTGTGAAGGTCCAAACATATTCTAATTCCTTTCATATAATCATATTATTAGGGAAGACTACTGAATCTTTTCATCGGGTGTATTATATCTGGAACCATCACTTGCATTTCTGTAAAAAAAATATATATATATATATATATATATATATAAATATACACACATCCTAGCCCTCAGTATTAGATATTGCCATCCAATCTCATCATACCATTAAATCAACTCAATAGTCAAAAGAATAATTGTCAGGAGAGTTTGCAGGGGAGTTGTGGTTTTTATTTATTAACTTCACTATACATTATGAAGGTCCAAGCCCAGTGAGCTTCTGCTACAGGAAGAGCAGGGCTTACACATTAAACTGTACATTATATAGGGCCAGCTTACCCTTTCTTGCTGGAGAAACCCATCTCTGTTGGCACTAATAATAAATAGTAAGGTGGAGTTGAAACTCTCCTACCTTTAGTAAATAAGCTTACATGACTTCCAAAATCATTACATCGCTGGTTTTTCCTGCTAGAAGCGCTGAGCTGAGCCCTGTATCATGTATTAAAAAAAAAGTATTTAACTGCATTATACAGGGCCAACCTAGATGTTTTGGGGGTAAAAGTTCATTGGGTTTGGCATGTCATTATGAAGTCAGTAAGCTGAAACCTTAACTCTTCTGCACATTTACCTGCTAACTCACTCATCTTCACTGAGGAACCATGGGCAATGCAGCACCTTTATGCCTAATGCTACTGTGGTACCCCCCCCACACACACACGCACACATAAACCTAACCAACTTCAAATGAAAGAGCTCACCACATCTTGAATATAGCAAGAATAACATTCTAATAGAAATATGTTTAAATAACCCATACTACTCAAAAGCGGGGCCTTCTCAGTGTTAATATATATTTCTTATGTATGTGTTAATTATCCGATTTAAATTGCAATATGTGTAATGTGCTGGTGGTTATATCTATAAAGCTTTAGCTAATGTAACCCAGAAGACATTCTAGTAATCAGGCACAAACCTTGAACTGAAGATAACAGAGAACATTAGTACAACTTGCTGCCCAAAAGATAATGTTATCTAATTATCTAATCAAAGGCAAGTCGAAGTAATTTCCTGTTAATTCTCACTGACTTAGCTAATTAAGATATGGAGTACGGGGCCTCTATCGTATCTTGGATTTTTCCGATGCCCACAAAGATTACCAATGCAGTCCCTTGAAGTCAGTCATTATTCCCAAAGCTTACAGTGCTGTGTCCCTTTGCTCTTCTTCCAAATGTATACTCTAGGGCTAAGGTTGGCTTGGACACTTCATCCCTGTGAATGGAAACAAAATAATAATAACAACAATAAGGCATTTAACACGGTAATCGATATTACCGCAAGATATGGAGATCCACAGGAGCACAACAGGAAAAAAAGAAGAGATCCCATGGGATTAGACTACTCTGATGCACAAAAGATATTTTTCTGTTGCCCCTCCTGTAGTGTTCCTGAAACACCACAAGCCATCTGATGGCCACCATCTTGATACAAACTCTGGTTTATACATCTTCCTTTGCACCCTGAAACCCTTTACCCCTACAAGAGACCCCATACTCCCTCTTTCACCCCTCATTTTAATTAAATTACCCATACTACTCAAAAGCGGTTAATGTATATTTCTTATGTATGCGTTAATCATCCGATTTAAATTGTACAGCACGGGGTAATTTGTTGGCACTTAGTAACATTAATAATAGTAAAAATAGTTGGCGCTTAGGTAACATTAATAATAGTAAAACATCTCTAGGTAACATAAGAACACCATCAGTTGGATGATTGTGGGATTTGTAGTTCATAAAAAAATGAAATAAAGCATTTTGTACAAGTTCCCATTTGTATGGGGATTTTCTCCTCACATATTCAGAAATATTTATAGACCCATTTTAGCTGCCAGAGAAAAGCAGATTGTACCAAGATTTGCATTTGTATTGTACAAAAAGAGTTTTTCCTATACTTGCAAACCTTTCATTGGATACAGTACAGTAATTTTTAGAAATTTCTATCCATCAATTTCAACCCTTTCTACTTAGCATTCCTGCTTTTGATCCAAAAGCTTTTTTTTTTATTTTTTTTTTAAATTGCCACTTAGGGAGAGAATTCCTTCTTGACTACATAAGGCAATACGATTTCTCTTTGGATCAAGAAGCTCTAAAATATTAATACTAATTCCATCATTTATAGCCCTGTATCTTGAATCTGGTAGAACCACCTCTCTTGGCAGTGGATTCCATACCTTTATGGCCCTTACTGTAAAAAATCCCTTCCTTTGTTGTGTATGAAATCTTCTCTCTTCCAGTCTTAGAGGATGACCTCTGTTAATTTCTGTTAATGAACAGGTCACTGGACAGCATATTCATACACTATCAGAATACCCTCTCTAACTTTTTAATTCTCCCTTTGCCGATTTATTTGTCTAAATAGCAGCTGTCTATTTAATGAAATTATTGGAAAACATTAGACAACTAAGAAATGATAGGAACGACTTGTACCTGTCAAGACATCGAAGAATAATAGATGTCTTTCCCTAAAAGACAGAAAACAAATGAACAAACGCATAAATATAATCACTTAATTTCACAGGACTACAAATAAATAATATATCATAATAATAAAACAGTAATACGAAATAACAAAATTAAAATAAACCTAGTGAAGTACTCTTTGGTAAGAGATTGTATTGAATTATTGGTCTGAAAATTATCTATAAAACGAAGATGGATGATCCCAGTAGGTGGCAAGGGGTATGACCTGGGGCGGTGGGTAGGTTAAGGAGAGTGGACAGGGAGAGTGTGGGATTGGGCAGGCCAGTCCATTTTTCTTAACAATGGATGAACCAGGGGCTCCGCCTAGATTTAAAATATAATGTATAAAGTATAATATAACGTATATATAACACACAGTTTTTTGTTAATTGGTTGAGTTAAATAAGAGAAGTTTTGATACGAGATGATATATCTTGTCTTGTACTCTTGACTATGACCTCAGTTTTTCATGACATCACAAATTTTTATCAGGGTCAGAAAGTGTCAGTGACAGTATCTTATAGCAGTGCTGTGAGCAACATGCCAAATTTACATATGTCCTGAAAGAAATGGTCAATGTGGTCACTGATGGAGCAGACTATTTTCTGAGAGCCTCCTCACATGCGTGATAATGTGTAGTTAGCGTCTTTAGTGATGAAGTCCGTGTGTGTGTGTGTGTGTGTGTGTGTGTGTGTGTGGGGGACACTACTCTTTATAGGTGCACGATATACAATTATGGTACCCCATTTTTGTTGCCTATGAAGAAGACTGATCGCTCAGAATGAACAGCTGCTTCAGGGTCCTCTTCGTTTCCAGCATTTTCCTTTTTTTGTACTTCAGCTATAGCTATGTCCCACAGGCTGTCACTGGGAAACAGAAAAAAAAACAAAACATTTACATTTATACATTTATATCTTGACATTTTTAACATCCTCGCAGTCTGGAGACCTTTTGGGAACCGTCCTGCAATTATATGGAGGAGAAATTAGCAGTGTTGTAACCAGTCTCTGGAAGCTGCAATCATTTGAAACACGGAATAGGGCAGCCCCAGGGACAGACCACCTAACATGCCTTGGAGGCAGAGGTGTATGAAGATGAATGGCAAAATCTTCAGAGACTGGTGAATAGAATGCAGATGCCCCTGAATTACCAACTTATTTAGGATAAGCATTGTGTACCACGGCGAGCCCATAAAGTGAGAGTTCATTCTATTTTTACGCTAGAAAAAGATGGAAATCAGAACCATGCAAAATGCCAGCATACGTTTTAAATACCGGTCCTCAGACATGGAGTTCATATATATCTGCAGAGGGGAAAAAGGCACCGCGATTCTTGGTTCCATGACAACGTTCTCCGGAAAGGCGGAAAGTTTGCATGTGTAGCTTATGAGAAGGCATATGAAACACACCAAACGCAGAAGCGTTAACTCCATCACCGCTGGGGGGAGCAGCTATATTCACCCCACTGTTTCTATTATTTTTAACCCTTTTTTGTTAAATAAGATTTCGCTTTTTTTTTTTCTTTTTTAATTTTTGCAATAAACCTTATATTTTATAGGTATCCCTCGGCTAAGCCGGCTACTTTGCGAAAGGTTTACATGTATGTCACAAACATTAACTGTTTTAAGCTTTTTTATTGTTATGTTTGCAAAGAATGACATCATGACAGCGTAGCACAGCACCAGAAGACGTGATTAACAATTAGCTATTTTTCACACCTTCTTAGCATGATTTCCATTCCATTCTATGGATCCTCTTTAATGTATATATACCCTGTAACGCCACAGAGGTCTCTTGCAATATTGTGATCGTAGCCCATCCCCGTAATCACCTGACAGGTATACCTACAGCGCGTACCTGTGCCAGCCTGTGACTATACCCCGGGGCCAGCCGGCGGGCGGGCGGACCTACTGCGATATTATCAGACCTCCGTATTCTGACACGAAGCAGCCGGTGTTCTTCTCAAATCCCAAACCAACTTGCCCCTGTTAACCCCATACCTGGGTCGAGGCATCCTCCCTACGACGTAGTGGTGCCGAAGGACTCTCTTCCCGTCTCTATGGTAACCAGCAGCGTCGAGAAGTGATGACGTTGCCCATCGCGTGTGTCACGTGGTGCAGATGAGCAGGCAGGCTGGTGTTTGCGGTTTGGAGGCTGAGCGGGATTTTTGTATACATCCAAGTTGTAATAAATACATTAACTCCGGATTTATTCATTCCGATACCGTGTGGGGTTACCAGGGAACTCGCCGGGGTAGTTACTATAGGATATTAATTTATTTGAATCTGAAATGTCATTTTTTATAAAATTATCTTTATGACCCAATTGCAAAGAATGTGAAATATACCGTAATGCTATTTGTGGTGGCTTTGGGCACATGTAACACGCTGACCCTTCATTAGGTGATTATAAGATGAGGCCATTACATTACATACAGGAAGGGAGGGTGAGTAAAATGGTATGATCTGAACAGACCACAAGATTCACTTCAGGGACACTTGTGTAAAGTGTGTGGATTAACCACACGCGGGATTGATAAAATTAAAGTGGTGCATTGCATTCCCCTCGGTGCTCAGAGGGTTAAACCATACACAACTGCTAAAGTTAACTCTTGAACATCTATAAGGGCCGCCACCGCTGGTATTAAAATCTAATGCTCTTTATGTAAAATGGGATCAGTAAAATAATGACCATCCCAGCTCTTTTTGCAGATTGAATTATGTAGGCTTCAGTCAGTATATGAATATGGAAGATTTCTCTAAAACTGGTCCTTGAAGCTGCTAGACTTCCAAACAGCCAGTGCAGAGTAATTGATTTGTTGTATTAGTAAGCAATTTGTAATACTTACATTACATCTCTCCTTCATCCCTCGCATCCGGTACCTCACCAAATCCTGCCGCCTTCACGTGAGATACATCTCCCAAATTTGCCCATTCCTCACACAAGAAGCAACAAAAATGCTAATCCACTCCCTTGTGATATCTAGGGCTGCAACAACTAATCGATAAAATCGATAATAATCGATAATGAAATTCGTTGGCAACGAATTTCATTATCGATTAGTTGAATCGATTATTATCGATTATAAAATGAGGGTTTTTTCAGAGCAAACGCTCTGAAAAATCCCCCTCATTATATAATCCGTTTAGTCTGACTCACCGTCTCACAGCAGCAGCTCTTACTTACTCCCCCTCCCTGTAATCACTGTGACAACTGGCCCCGCCCCTTCCTTCTCCAGGCCAGAACCACATGGCTGTGACACTCATCTATCTGTAAGTATATGTATATGTATATATATATATATATATATAAAATGTGTGTGTGTATATATATATATATATATATATATATATATATATATATATGTGTATGTATATATGTATGTAATATATATATATATATATTTGGGCTACTGAAAGTTAGGGGAGGTGGGGGTTAATTTAGGGGCAGTTATGGTTAGTGGGGTGTTTAGGGTTAATTTAGGGGCAGTTATGGTTAATTGGGTGTTTAGGGTTAATTTAGGGGCAGTTATGTTAATAGGGTGTTTAGGGTTAATTTAGGAGCAGCTATGGTTAATGGGGTGTTTGGGGTTAATTTGAGGCAGTTGTGGTTAATGGTGTGTTTAGGGTTAATTTAGGGGATGCTGTGGTTGATGGGGTCTTTAGGGTTAATTTAGGGGATGCTGTGGTTAAGGGGTGTTAATGGTTAATTTAGGGGCAGTTATGGTTAATGGGGAGTTTAGGGTTAATTTAGGGGAATCTAAATCCTGGGGGCAGTGAAGTGACATATCTGGGGGTATAAGGCATATACAGTATATAAGGCATATGTGGGGAGGGCAGTGTGGCATGTCTGGGGAGGACGGAGTGGTGTATCAGGGTGTATAAGGCATATCTGGGGGTAGAGTGGCATATCTCGGGGTAGAGAAGTGGCATGTCTGGGAGGCAGGGTGGCATGTCTGGGGAGGATGGAGTGGGGTATCAGGGGATATAAGGCGTATCAGGCACAGTGGCAGATGTGGGAGGCAGCGTGGAGTGGCAGATGTGGGAGGCAGCGTGGCATATGTGGGAGGCATTGTGGAGTGGCAGATGTGGGAGGCAGCATGGCGTGGCATATGTGGGGAGGGCAGGGTGGCATGTCTGGGGAGGATGGAGTGGTGTTTCAGGGGGTATAAGGCGTATCAGGCACAGTGGCATGTGGGGGGTAGAGTGGAGTGGCAGATGTGGGAGGCAGATGTGGGAGGCAGCGTGGAGTGGTATATGTGGGAGGCAGCGTGGAGTGGCAGATGTGGGAGGCAGCGTGGTGTGGTATATGTGGGAGGCAGCGTGGAGTGGCAGATGTGGGAGGCAGCGTGGCATATGTGGGGAGGGCAGCATGGCATGTCTGGGAGGCAGCGTAGCAAGCCTGGGCTCAAATGTGCATATATTGGGGGGCTGGTTGGGAAATAAAGACAAGAAATGTATTATCAAAGTTTTTTTATTCTGCTGTTTGTATTTAACATCATTTGTTTAGTAAATTATTTTAAATAAATGAAAAATTTACATTTTTTTTATCCGATTAATCGATTAATCGAAAAAATAATCGGCCAACTAATCGATTATTAAAATAATCGTTAGTTGCAGCCCTAGTGATATCCCATCTGGACTATTGGAACTTCCTGCTAACTGGTCTTCCCTCTCCCACCTTTCACCACTCCAGTCCATCCTCAACACTGCAGCTAGGTTAATCTTTCTCTGTCGCCGCTCCTCATCTGCTGCTCCGCTATGCCGATCGCTCCACTGACTTCCCATACCCTCCACGATCAAACTTCTCATCCTGACATACAGAACCCTTAACAACTCAGTACCCTCCTAACCCAATACACCCCTAACCACCCTCTCTGTTCCTCTCATGACCTGCATCTCTGCTCACAATACGGACCAAAAACATCTCATCTCCATCCAAGCTGTCCTCTCCTACTGTTTCACTTTCCCCTCAACCACTTACTACATTGTAAGCTCACAAGAGCAGCGCCCTCTTCTGCTTTTGTACTGGTTTGTTATTGTGTGTGACTTTAAATTATCCCACTGATTGTCACAACGCTACGGAATCTGTATTTGGTCACCTGGGATATCCTGAAAATCACAGACTTAGCTCAGCTTCCAGAGTATAGCTTTTAGAATTTGTCATGAAGCTATAATGTCCCTTTAAAAATTGTCTTATGAAAATTGGCACGCTTAATACAAGATCCCTTAGAATAATTTGGGGACTAATTGGCTGTGCAAACAGGTGGCATTTAAAGATCTCTCAGTGTGAAACTCCATGGTATGTACACGCAAAGCCAATAACAAACATCTGGTAAATGAAAAACAACACGCTGTTCCAAATCTGAACATGTAACGTGCTGATCCTACTACAGTGTAACGCTTGTGCTGCCGGCTACATGTGACATATGTATGTGTCCTGTAACAAATGGCTGATATGGCAAATCAAGGCTGAGCCCTGTACCTTTTATAGCAAATCCATATTTTCTTTGTTTGCTATACATATTAGGTATGGGTGGAATATCAGGAAAATTTCTTCAAACATGTGGAAGGACTCTTATTTACCTTATATGTCAGTACTTTTACCATATATGGGCAATATTTGATCCAAAAGAAAATTATTCAGATATTGCCCGTAAACGTTTTATCGTCACTGATATTGTAATGGGGTATAAAAAGTATAGTGGAGCGAGGTCTCTCTTTTCCTCTTCCATAATTTCAAGAAGCATACCCCACCCTTGGTTGCATGGAGAGTGACCGATAATGGTGAGCACAGCCACTGGCAAAGCCGTCTTCATCAGCGTTTCCTCGCCCCAGCGCGCTGACCCTGAGTGTTGGGATATGATATAATTTTCCGATGCAGGCGGTGTGAGGACTGCAAGGGAGCAGGAGACCAGATCTATTGCCAGCTGCTGGACCTCCTCCTCCTAATCCTACAAAGGTAGGTAAGCTGGGAGAGGTGCATGGAATGAGTTTGTATATGTGAGTGTGAGTGTATGTAAATGTGTGTATGTTGTAGAAATAACCCATGGAGCTGAAGCTATGGTTCCACAAGTACTTCATTTTTACCAACAAAATTGCCTGCATATTATACCCAAGATGTTACGGTAATATTTCTGTAGGGCTCCCCAATGTCTCAGAACCAACCCTTCTGATGCCCACTTTCATAAAAATATACGACTACTTATGAACTTTTTGTTTTTTATAAAAAGATACCTAAGAAACAGTTTGGTACTCTGTGCAGCGATTAATAATAAAACATATTCCATAAAGGCTCTTTAACTATACTCTTCGAGATGCCTGATGGATTTTAAGTAAAAGAAAAGATGGAGAATATGAAAATTCCCAAATCCTGAACATTATCTTGCGTGTTAAAAAAAAAAACAAAAAAAACACACACACAACAATCAGTTCGAAAGTCTAAATAAAACTATATATTCTTTATTATTATAAAGATAGTTAATCATTAATATGGCTGACATGTTTCACAATACATTCAATGCCTCTTGGATAACCCTTAAAAGACACATTAAAAACAATTAAAAGATCTAGAATATGACAGCAGCTAATTGGACATACAAAAATGTTCTCCAGGAACAAAAAGATCCGGACTTTAGCCCAAATATTATAATTTTATCTCATTAATTTATATTAAAATATATTTTAAAATTTCCAGTACTTTTTTCTTTATACTTATTGAGTTTCTTAATGAGTTACTCTTTGACATGGGTTTTCTGCATCAGGAGCAGTCCTCGGTATAATCGTTTTATATTTCAAATTATAATATTTCAATATACTCTGCAAAATTTTTCTCAGAAGGATTAAAATTTTCAATTGCATTTAAGTAGCTAATTAATAAATATGAATAATCAACATAAATTAATTTCTATAGTTTAAAGACACTGATTTAATTTTTTGGTGTTAGGAAGCTCAAACCATTGTGTATGCGTATTTTATATTAAGTTACAAATAGCCACGAATTTACAAAAGATTGGCTAAAGATAATTTTCTAGCATTTTTCTCAAAACTGATAAAAAAAAGATTTCCCATAAAGGCAAATAATATTTTAGATGAAAAATAATAGGCATGGCTAGATGTTCTATCATGTCTCCTATCCAACTGTCCTTTATGTAATATCTCTATTATGTTATCAGAAAGGATTACAGGTAGTGTGTGTGATACATACGGTATGTCTGGGGCTGAAATAGCGGTCCAGCAAATATTTCTAAAGAGCCAGAATTATGATTACTATGAAGTCATAATTGACCTCATCACCAAATTGACAGCTGACAAGTGGAATATGGGCGTCATGGGTCTCTTGTTATAAAGCATGGGTATATTTTTTCAGAGTGCCCCCAAAAGCATTGACCTGCATAATGGCTTCATAACTCCTGGAAAATATCCGATGAACCAAGAGTAACGGGGGATGCAGTACAATCGTATAATATGATTTTCTTAAAGGATACAAGCCCACCCCAGGCTCGCTCACTATTGAGTGGGCTTCGGTTCTGAAGGTATACATGTCTCATGTATCAAGCAAGCTGGGGATACGTTTCAATGGTTGCTGCTCTTTAAAAGGAACCAGGTCACCAACCTGGCATAACTCTAAAAATCAGCCTATACCCCTTGGCCGAGTCCCCAGGAACTTGGTATAATTAATGTCAAAATGGCAAGATTACAATGCAGCTGTAAGGGTTATTTTAGTATGTTTATTCAAAGAATAGATATTATTTATGTAACAATAAGCATTATTGCTTTACTATAAAAGTGGTTGAGTTTTCTTTTATGTTTTTACACCAGGGGTAGCCAACAGGCATCTACTCTAATGCAAGGAATAGTACTCTGATATTCTGTATTATCCACAATAAAAGTTAAGAATGCTACATAGTTTGACTTTTGTAAAGTAATTTTTATATTATTGTTAAGGATTTACTAATTTACATAAAAGAGTAGGTCATGAGATATTTTCGGTGTTTAATGCCCACCCCTCAGTAACAACATCTTCATTTCACTTTAGGAGGTGTTATAAGCCCACACTAATATGTTTTGTGGCTCTGTCCAATATCCGCTGCTTAGATGCGTCACAATGTTTTATTTGACTTGTTAAAGGGTGGCTAATACTCAAAAACCTTTCTTGAACGCAGCCCCTACAAGCTAGATACAGACACAAATAAACTATGCTGTGTAACTATAATGCATGCAAACATACTTTGTTTTATGGCTCCTGATTGATAAAGTAGGTATAACTGGATAACAGCTTATTAAATAGCCAGTATCAAATTTAAGCAGAGGCCAAGCAGACCTAGGATGGCAACATGGTGCGTTACTGTGAAGTAGAAGTGATCTTTGCTCTGTCTATGCGCACAGAGCTATGATGTCATTTTCACTACCTTCGCTAAACCACCATTCCAAACCCCCCCATGTAATTGTGGATCAGGGTGGGGGGTCTATGTTTGCATGGGAAAAGAGTCGTATTAGACATAAGAGCAGCTACCAAGATAAATACATTGCTGTAATACTTCGCACAAGCTGGTGTCCTTAAAGCAGAGTAGGGCCCTTGGTAGGCCTGTTGTTTGATGGGTTGGACTGGCCGGCCATTTGCTTATTCTTAGATTCTTCACCTTGGGCAGACAGAAAAGCGGGAGCTGATAGATGATGGGTAGAGACCTTTTGTTGTTGTAATGTATTGATGTAATTAGCAATTAGCAATGTTATTTCCAATATCTGAAACACAAGAGCAGTAAAACCATGGTTACCGGATTTTATTGGAATTATAAAAATTGAAGACATGTACCAGGATAAAGACAGTCATCATAATGTCACTATGTTGTTACACAGAGTTGTGAGATGTCTACTGGACACCACCTTCCACCACCAAGAACAGTCACCAATGGAGGAGAAAAGAGTATTGTACTTTTGAGCTCCCATGTCCTAGTAGGAGAGTTAGAGGTAATTAAACAAGAAACCATGCTTTTAGAGATTCCAATGGGATATTAGGCCTTAGTCACAAGCTTTCCTGACCTTGAATATTTCTGATTTAGACAGAATAAGAGGCCTCTGAGGTGCTAAAAGAACTCCATGTTCTCTTGGACCAAATCGCTATATCCATTTTCCTTATAAATTCGTAAAATTACAATGAGGTATATTTTGCTGCTCCCATCCATAAGGTTAGTCCAGATCCCAAAGTGCCCCCAGCACAAGGGACTCAATCAACACGTATTTCAGCAGCCATTGCAGGGAATGGGTCTCCATGCATCAAGCTTGGCATTTCAGGAGATGGACAAATACACCTTAGGCCTGTAAGCCATGCTGTTAACTACTGCTGTCCCCAGTTGTCCCCCTTTTCCAGGAGCTCAGCATGTTTGCGGGGTACGAGCGTATCACAGTGTTCTACAGCCCAAAGGTTACACTAATGCGTATAGAGCAGGGAATGACTGAAAAAGCATTATCCTTCTTTCAGATGCCTTAATCACACAAATAGTTATCAATAGGTCAAAAAGTCACATAAAAAGTCTGTGTAGAGTCCAGTTTGCTGTCCATGTCTCTACTGCACCCATTAATAAGAGGCTTGGAATATTGAGAAGTAGACGACCCTCTCAGTATATTTTTAAATCATTTCGAATTTGAAGCCTCTTTTCACTTATTTACAATTTTTCAGTGGTCACATTGTTCATATAAGCTGTTCTACCCATAGTAGTATCCAAAGCAACACGGTTCTACAGTGATGAGCTACTAACAATTTGACTTCTGCTTTACCCATGGTACCTTTACGGCAAAGACACAGCTGGTAATATTGATGAAAACATAGTTCAAGAAGTCAATCCTCTGAAAGACCTCTTAAAAAAAAAACAGATACATAGACTTCTGAAACAAATAACTAAATGGGGTTTGGACTGCCAACTTTCCTCTGCAAAGGAGAAATGTAATTCAGGTGCCACTAACCCTGCTATTTTTAATAGTAGCAATCTGATTTGCACAGTTTAAAGCCCCTCTCACTTCTGCCTCGCTCCATTTATTTGTATAATTCAAATGTGGAACCCCGGAGGGAGAAGACTAGCGGAACAATGGAACAAGCGTTCCATAATCACATCGCCGGGTCTTATAGTTTATAATTGCCTTTTTCCCCCTACCTACGTCCTGCTAGGATAATAAACACGGCTTTGTTTAAGCCACAGGTGCTTAATTTCTGCCTTTTGTGTCCCAGCCCGTAAGAGTACTTCAGTCCTAAAAGCCTACGTTAGCGATGCAGGCGTGTATTTCAGCTAATGTACTTACCTTGGGTTTAGCCATGGCAAACAGGAGTTTTTCAGTTGGTTTTTCCTTTGTCTGCGTGTTGTTAACTACCAGCATAAATTCATCGTGGTGACCTCCGAAGGTCATTAGACTCCTATATACGTAAGTGAATAGCAGCCTCTTAAGAAGAAGAAGAGTGGGTGGAAAGAAAGCAAAACATTATTTTTATTTCCAATTCAAACAAAAACTGTGTTGAAAACTCTCAGACAAAGAACTGCATTTACTTAATAAAAGACCACAAAACCGCTATTATGCTTTTCATGGGATGTAGGAGCATTAAGCAATATGTCTAGAGAGTATTTGTTTTCGAGAAAAAAAAAAGCTAACGGGATTGTAATAAATCCATAAATAAGCAATTTTCCATTTTACTGATACACCTATGGAGGTAGCTTTCTAATGCCTTTGTTTCTAGGGTTTTTAGAAAAGAACTCTAACTTCATGAAATGCTTTGTGTTAGTGCTGGTTTATTAGAGTTTATCGCTGCAAATTTACAAAATACAAGTGCCAGGATTATGAGATTTGTTTGAATGGGAATCTATATGCGATGCCTGCTCAAGACATTTAGAAGACATTAAGGGGTACATATATATATAAAGAAACGAGAAGTAAACACAGAGAGTGAAAACAACAATAAAAACCTTTTTGCTGTAAGGAAAATCATTTTTTAACTAAAGTATTTTAACAATTTTCCCCACGATCATCCGGCAGTAACCAAGCTCTAATCAGAATCCCTTGCCCCATTCTGATCTCCTGTGTCTTCCTTACTCCCAACCCTCAATGAATTACCTTCCGATCCTCTAAATCCTTGCCAACTCCTTATACCTCCCTACTTTAGGCATTCATGGGCCAGTTCTGCATTGCAGACATTTTGGGTTATTATAATTATTATTATTATTATCTTTTAATTATCTAGAGCCAACACTTTCTGCACCTCTCACAGTCCATACATTCAAAGGATCTGACTTATTATTAGGGCTTATTATTACCCTAAATATTTTCATAGAACAGTAAAATTAAGCCAAATAAAATTAATTAACATTTAAACTTGGTTTCTATTTAAACTTTCTATATTCTATAGAAATCCTATTCCCTATTTAGAACGCTATTCAGATTCCTTCAATTTTTATTTGAACAAAATGTATCAGTTTCGTTATTTCGTACAAATGTCCTAAAACGAGGAGGGACCCCCAATGAACAAAATAGAAGCACAGAACGCTTTTGTTGCTCTCATACTTACTCTCGCTGAAACTTCAGTGACAGAAGAAAGAAGGCAGAAGAACAAGAAGAGGCAAGAGAAGAAGCTGCAGAAAAGGAGACTGTGACACAGAGTAAATGAGTGGCCGGTGGAAAAGGTAGGGAGACATTGACAGAGTAAATGAGAGTGTGAGAGAGAGCACAGATTTAGTTTCTGAATGGAAAAAGCCCTTTGAATTTTGTCTGAATGAAAGGGAAGGAAACAACATTTTGCTGTCCAAAAACGAATGGTCCAAAAACAAAACGAAAAATTTCCCAAAATGATTTTTGCACACGTCTAGAGAACATGTGGCTGAGCAGCACATTAATTAATAATATACTGCAAACAGTCAAGTGCTAAGAACATATTTTGGTTATATATATATTTATATATATATATATATATATATATACACACACACACACATTAATTGTAATAGTAAACAAAATGTCTTCAACATACCATGGAGTGATACTCCAAAACGCTAATTCCATCTTCATGGACAGCAAGCCACACAGAGGAACTTTCAAAAGGCATTGGAGGTACAGGCTGTGGGTGAAATTTGGCACTTTTATACCACTTGAGAACATAAGAACACACAAATGGCCCCTCTAATCTTTTTACAATCAAAACCTGGTAGGAAAACCAATTTAATTTCCATGCCCAATCATTCTCCACTAGAAGTAATACTAGGGATGGGCCTATGATAAAGACTGAAAGGGAATGCCACATGAACCTAATCCTTAATCCTTGGTACACAAAGCTGAATGTCTTACTTTGGCTGGAAACAGCGTGGCCCCAAAGAAGGCCCACTTTCTTGCCACGGTGAGGTAAATTCGGACGCAGTCTAAGCCGCTGTGACCTCTAAGTGCCATCCATCTTGTTGCCAGCTGCTGGTGAAGCTGTCTGTAAAAATCAGCGTTTAAGATTAACATTTAGTGACAGATTTAAAGTAAGGTGCAGCTGTTTAGTTATAAAAGAACAATCATTTATATATGCTTAGCGGAACTATATAACACATGGAGTGCATGAAGGATTAATCACATAGAAAGGATCAACTCCACATGGTAATAACAAAACATTGAAGAAGGTAAAAATAGAAGAATAGAATCTACATACTAATCCGTTAAAAATAAAAAATATAACACACATGAATATCTGTACAAAATATCAAGGTTCTAATAAGCCAAGGACTGATTACGGTTTACCTCAGGCAGACTAGATTTGCCGAATGGTTCTTTTCGGCTGGCAAATGCTATGTTGGAATAATATGGAATTTAATACAATGTGTTAAACGTCTGTATCCTCCAAAGCAAAGATCTGTACAGTGACATTATTGTACATCTATCAACATCTTTCAGGATTTTACCTGAACTGCTCGTCTGTGCAATCAACCCTGTATTTTTTGGGGTAAAATCTCTCCAATGCTTGCTTCAGTGTCTGATTTGACTTGAGTTGGCCACCTAGGGACGGCCTTTCAAAGTCTCCAATTTCTACCTAATGAGAAAAAAAGAATAGAACAGTCAGCAAACATATGGGGGTTTGGGGGTATTTCTTTTCAATTTAATTAATACAAATTGTAAAATTGTGAGTGTGAAGGCAGTGGCATCACTCAGGGTGGGCCAGAGGAGCCCATGGTCCGCATACATAATACCCCCATTTTTTATTTTATACCTGCTGCGAGGGAGCACTGATATAACCTAACAAGAGCTCCTCGCGGTGCCTATAAACTTCAGCCGGCAACTTTTTATAGACTCTGTGCACTTTGCTTGCGCAAGAAAGTTAGTCGAGGGCAGGCAGGCAGGCAGTCAGCTTAAGCAGAACAGCATTGTATAAAGGTTGGGGGACCGCCAGCTGAGCAAGCGATCACAGCTTGGAGGATAGCTGAGTCTGAGCAGCGGTATGGGGTGTACTTCTCCTTTTTTTGTTCAACATTAATACAAATGCTTTTTATATATACATGCTGCATGAGATTTTTTTTATATATTAAATATATAAATGTATTGCATTTTATAAGAAAATATATATATATATATATATATATATATATATATATATATATATATATGGGTAGTCCCTAAACAATGCATAGTTATTTCACTTATATATATATATATATATATATATATATTTATTTAATTTTAATTCTTTCTCTTAGATTGTTATTTTTGAAGACCATCAGAGTGAAACATATAGTATTATCTACTTTCTTAGAGAACCACTGCTTCAAAAAGAAATCATTGCTAATTCACCTTTGAGTCTGTTTCTTTTAAGTCCCATTTACTTCCCATTTACTCCCATTATTCCATACATTAGGCACATTACTGTACACATAGCATCATTAAAACAATGTACTAATAATACCTTAGCGTTCACATCTATTATCCACCTGCAATGTACAGGACAGGAAAAGCGCAAGATTAATAGAACAAGTGAAGGTTAAAAACCACCTTGGGACATCATTTTTTTTTTTTACATACAGACCTCAAATTGTATAATTAATGGTTGATGGTGTTCTGCGCATTAGCTAAATGCTTCATTAAAAGTAATTGCTTTGAAAATTGCATTAAAAGGTATACATAGTTTCTTTCTCAGAGGTTACCTGGGCCAGTAGAGCAGCCAGTTCCAGCGCCAGTTCCTTATTTACTGGAAAAATGCCATTAACGATTTTATCATTTGTTTGGTGCATTAACAGTAGCTTTTCTCTCTCGGTTTCCCCTCGCACCTGCATCGAAAAACTTAGCCTGCAATACAATACCAAAAAAAAAAATACAGCTTTTAACTAAAGAGGCAAAAAATGACTTACGGAGCGTGATGCCTTTGGCACAGATATGTCCAATTTACAATTAGATTCCCGAAGGCAAGTAAGTGGTGGTTGAGGTTTGTTCAGCTCCAAGTCAAGACGTTTTAAAACCAAGGACAACCAGAATAAATCCTATTTTTACGGACTTAGGGGAAAAGTGGAGAACTTGCTGTATGCTCAATTTTCAATGCTGGGTTATTATTTGAACTTTACAGTTCTTCAGACACATCAGGTTTCCAACAAATTCTATAGATCTACAGGATGACGGCTGCGTCCTCGTTCTCTTAATAAATGAGTTATAAATCATTTGAAAGGATCTTCACCTGTTCTTGTAGGTGAGGCGGACAGTTCGGGTGCTGTCGCATTTGCCAGGGTGCTGCTCTTTAGATGCCTGCTCCCACTTTGAGATAATATCACATACCTATAATGACCAGAGATGAAAGTCAAGGTTTTAAGGAGAACTCTTTCCTGACGCAATGGCTCTGGTAAATAATATTAAAGCACAAATGCAAATTAAAGATCATCAAAAGCAAATTCAATGCATATTAGAGCACTGGATGAGACGCATGAGCGGTGATAAGGGGTCGGAGGCACCAGGCACTTATTGCATTTGCCCCATGTGCCTGATGGCCAGTCCAGGTTTGCATTCTGCCCTTGACTTTAAAGTTTACATTAAGCAGCACTGCTGAGTGAATTTAGTTTGTTAATCCAGTAGGGGTTGGGCGTGAAACCAGGAGATGAGAAACCTTGTTGCCCAATGGGCCACCATGAACAATGAGTTTTGATGCCCCCATGTATAGTTGTGATGTCCAGTCTCCTAGCGATTAAGACCCTCTTTGTTCAAAATAATTATAATTGTTTGAAAAATGTGATTTGTTTAATGTCATTTAAAAATGCATTTTAAGCGATTACTATTCCGTCCACCCCTCACAGCCATTGTGCTAAATGGTGACATAAATATAGCCAACATGGAACTCCGTGGAATTATTGACTTACCTTGATGTCTCCTTGTAGGTAGTGTTCAAAATCTTTTCCAGATGGATCATCAGAAAACAAAGCGAAGCCTGAGTTTGCTGGATGTCTCATGCCTATGTCTTGGTTAAGGGTACAGAGGAATTCTTCAACCCTTGTTGAGGCATCAAATCCAACAACCTGGAACAAAATCATTAAACATAATTAGGGTAATTGTAACATAATGTTACAGCTATATATTCAAGAAGAAGCCGAAAAAAAACCCAGTAATTTAAACTGCTCTGCATCCTCTAAGCAGGTCATCAAAAGGACCATCTCTAACGACAGTGGGGTCTTAAGCAAGCCTGCCATAATGCCCCCCCACCCCAATTGCACCACATTGGATGCCCTGAATGTAAGCCAGGCCCAGGCAGCTTCCCTTTTTTCCCAGCGTTAAAGGAGAAGTTTCCAGTTATGTTTACCAAATTTGCGTATTTTCTTTCCATAGCTCACATGGTATATCTCTATACCTTGTAGTGCTTTAAGTAACTCTGCCTATATCTTTAATGTGTACATAAAAAGAATGGTGGCAGGGAAGACTGCACACACCTATAGCTTAGAAGAAACATTAGGATGTGTAGATGTGAGAGCTTTGACACACATAAAGGGGTTTATTCACTAAAAAAAAAGAGAGTTGTGGTTTCAGTGACTTCACCATGCCTTTTGAAGGTCCAACCCTGCAGAAGGGCCAAGTTGTCCCTGCATAGCTCATAGCTCAATTAGGTGAGTTCCAGGACCCCCCTACAACGTAGGGGAATAGACTTAGATACGTATTGGCATTACTACCTGGTATGTGCCGTTCATGAAGTGCACAGGGATGCTGAACGGCAGGGAGTGGTGGTAAGGATTTCTCAGAAGGATTGAAAGGATTTCCATCCTCGAAGGTTTAGCTTCACGGTCTCCATTCTGTTGGGTCCTATCCACGCATCTCTGACAATAAATGGCATATTTCCCAGCTTCAGACCTGAAACAGAATGAGAAGCAGCAGGAAGCCCATTAATAAAATACTTCTTTATGATGCCTGATCACAACACGAGCGAATAATCTTTATACATTCCTCTACCTCCTGCAACTAGCAGGTGACCATTAACGCACAAAACTATAAAAGAAAACCTGGAATAATGGCTCAGCAGCAGAATTCCTGGTCATTTGCATCATCTTTAATTCTAGTGATGTATAAAAGCACTTAATATACGACAAGAAAATCATAAACCATTAGTGTAGGAAAAAGGAATGACACATATGATTAAGTGACTGGTGCAAAGTTTGGTCATATCACCATAGCAACCAATAAAAACACCTAATATGTAGGAACATAACATGGTTGCTATGGTGATTTTTGTATACGAACTTCGATTTACAAAAGCGACTGAATATTTGTATTCCCTAATTTAAAGGGACTGGAAAAGTATTTAATTGCGTAGAATTTCTTTATATGTTTGTGGAGTTATCGTACGTCAGCCATTCCCCGTGCCTTAAAATCATTATGAGAGATTATACACGGCAATGCTGGGATCTGAATAATGCTGGGAAGGTGTGGATGGGGCCCCTAAATATTAACCATCTAGAACTCTGCCTTCAGTGCTTTATGGGAAATCCAGCCCTGCTTATAGCATAGACATAATATTTACCAGTACTGTAAATAACAAGAAATTACTCCATTCAAGACACTTTTCATTTCATTTTTGGTCCATTTGTTTTTGGACAACGAATTCTGTTTCTGACAAAAATCTAAGGGGTTTTTACATTCAGAAATAAAATTGTCACCCTCATTCACTCTCTCATGCTCTATCACACTATTTCACACTCTCCCTCACGCTCTTTCACACTCATTCACGTTCTATTACATTCTCTCTCGCTTTCTCTGAATGTCTCCCTACTTTCTTTGACGGTTGCTTCAGTGTCCCTGTCTCAGTTATTTCTATTGCATCTTGTTCTTCGGTCTTCTTCCTTCTGCCTTCTTTCTTCCTCCACTGCTTAAGCTCGTTTGATCAGGGCCCTCCTCACCTGTTGTCTCTGTTAGTCAATTTGTTATGTTACATACTACTTGTTATGTCCTGTCTACCCATTGTACTACGGAAGTTGATGGCGCTACGGAAGTTGATGGCGCTATATGAAACAATAAATACCGTATTTGCTCGATTATAAGACGAGGTTTTTTTCAGAGCAAATGCTCTGAAAAATACCCCTCGTCTTATAATCGGGGTCGTCTTCTAATCAGACCTCAAATAGAGGTCTGATTAGGAGACTAAGATCCAGATCCCCCGCACCGCTGCAGGGGACCTGGATCCTCCTGTCGTCGCCCCCCCCCACACTTACCGGTGCTTCCGGAGGTGAAGTTGGCAGCGGGGGTTTCTATGCGTCCGTCGCAAATACCTTCCCCGACTGTCAGAGATCAGAGTTCCTGATCTCTGACAGCCGGGGAAGGTATTTGCGACGGACGCATACAAACCCCCGCTGCCAACTCCACCTCCTTCCGGCTGCCGCGGAATGAGACGTCAACCCGCTGCCCCGGCAATACAGCAGGAAATTGGAAGCACCGGTAAGTAAGTGTGTGTGTGTGTGTGTGTGTGTGTGTGTGTGTGTGTGTGTGTGTGTGTGTGTGTGTGTGTGTGTGTGTGTGTGTGTGTGTGTAGGGCATTTCTGGAATGCCTTACACCCCTATATGCCACTCTGGCACTTAGGGGGTTAAAAGGCATATTATGGGGCAGAGTGGCATATAGGGAGGTATAAGGCATTTCAGGAGGCAGAGTGGCGTTAAGGGGGCATTTAATAGTGCACTCTGCCTCCTGAAATGCCTTATACCTCCCTATATGCCACTCTGCCCCATAATATGCCTTTTAACCCCCTAAATGCCAGAGTGGCATATAGGGGTATAAGGCATTTCTGGAGGCAGAGTGCTCTATATAATGCCTTTTAACTCCCTTAATGCCACTCTGCCTCCTGGAATGCCTTATACCTCCCTATATGCCACTCTGCCCCATAATATGCATTTTAACCCCCTAAACGCCAGAATGGGATATAGGGGTATAAAGCATTTCTGGAGACAGAGTGGTACATAGGGGGTCAAAAGGCATACCATGGGGCACAGTGGCATATAGAGGGTTAAAAGGCATATCATGGGCCACAGTGCCATATTGGTGTGGCAAGCCTGGGGGCAGATGTGCGTAACTGGGGGACAGGTTGGAAAATACAAGAAATAAAAACAAAAAAAATATATTTTTCTCAATCATAGCTTTTATTAAAAAAAATAGTTTACATGAATTAACATTTACTGGTAAAACTTTTTTCCTTTAGGGTCGTCTTATATTCAGGCTTTTTCTTTTTTTCCTAAGTTAATATTCAGATTTTGGGGGGTCGTCTTATAATCAGGGTCGTCTTATAATCGAGCAAATACAGTAATAATAATAAGAGAGGTCTTCATTCCTCGTCCGTTTCTCTGTGGACGATGAGACATGACCTCTGGAGGTGAATTTCTGGAGTACCGGGGAGAAGGTTTCCTGAAGGCTCCGCCCTTTTGTTGAAGTAACCGCATGAAGAACTTCCGCAAAAGGGTGGAGCCTTTGAGCACACTCTCTCCCTGTTCCTCCAATCAGGGGAGATGAATTGCCTGAAAGCTCTGCCATTTTGAGGAAGTTTATCGGAGGTCATGTTCTGTTTTTTTGTTTTTCCTTCCTTTGTTTTGTTGGGGTCCCTTCTTGTTTTCGGACAATAGTATGAATCCAATGTCAAATCATCATAGTGAGCAAGCATAACCATCCTCTGTGCTGTTAACCCTTTCTCATGCCCAATCCCCCACGATTTAGGATCTCATCACATAAATCATAATGATTACTGCTTCTAAAGAATAATATGAATGATACTGAACATCATGAGTAGGGCTGCAACTAACGATTATTTTAATAATCGATTAATCGGCCGATTATTTTTTCGATTAATCGATTAATCGGATAAAAAAAAACAATATGCAAATTTTTCGTTTATTTAAAATAATTTAATGAACTGGATGTTAAAAAACAACTTAAAATTTACATTAACATTCTTATTTTGTTATGATGTAATAAAAAACAATATTTTCAAAGTACAAGAACCCACACAATATTTATGCACTTTGCACCCAGCACTTTGCACCCAGCACTTTGCACCCAGCCCTTGCACTTTGCACCCAGCACTTTGCACCCAGCCCTGGCACTTTGCACCCAGCACTCAGCACTTTGCACCCAACACTGTGCCCCAGCCCTGGCACTTTGCACCCAGCACTTTGCACCCAGCACTGGCACTTTGCACCCAGCACTTTGCCCCAGCCCTGGCACTTTGCACCCAGCACTTTGCACCCAGCACCCAGCACTTTGCACCCAGCCCTGGCACTTTGCACCCAGCACTTTGCAGTCAGCACTTTGCCCCAGCCCTGGCACTTTGCACCCGGCACTTTGCACCCAGCCCTGGCACTTTGCACCCAGCACTTTGCACTGTGCCCCTGCACCCAGTCTCCAACTCTGCCCTGCACCCAGCCCTGCCCCCACATTCTGCCCTGCACCCACTCTGCCCTGCACCCACACCCTGCCCTGCATCCCCACCCCCACTCTGCCCTGCCCCCCCACCCCCACTCTGCCCTGCACCCAGTCTCCCACTCTGCCCTGCACCCAGTCTCCCACTCTGCCCTAACCCCCCCACCCCCACTCTGCCCTGCACCCACACTCACACCCTGCATCCCCACCCCCACTCTGCCCTGCACCCAGTCTCCTGCCCTGCATCCCCACCCCCACTCTGCCCTGCACCCAGTCTCCTACCCTGGCCTGCCCCCCCACCCCCACTCTGCCCTGCACCCCCACTCTCCCCTGCACCCACACTCACACCCTGCCCTGAAACCCCACCCCCACCCCGCCGTGGACCCCCACCCCGCCGTGGACCCCCACCCCGCCGTGGACCCCCACCCCCGCGAATCGCTCTGTGCGAATGGAGCCACTCGCACAGAGCGAATCGCTCTGTGCGAATGGAGCCACTCGCACAGAGCGAATCGCTCTGTGCGAATGGAGCCACTCGCACAGAGCGAATCGCTCTGTGCGAATGGAGCCACTCGCACAGAGCGATTCGCTCTGTGCGAATGGAGCCACTCGCACAGAGCGATTCGCTCTGTGCGAATGGAGCCACTCGCACAGAGCGATTCGCTCTGTGCGAATGGAGCCACTCGCACAGAGCGATTCGCTCTGTGCGAATGGAGCCACTCGCACAGAGCGATTCGCACATAGACATAAAGAATACTTACCTCCGCTACGGACTCGTTCCACTTCAAACTTTTAAAACTTTATTGAACTCGATTGAAGCGCGTCACATCCGTCACGTAGCTAGAAGGCGGAGACTGCAGAGCGTGGAGCAGAAGCGGGGAACGCTGGCGGAGGTAAGTAAAAGGAGCCTAGTGCTCCAACGACGAATCGATCACTCGATTAATCGATAACGGAAATCGTTATCGATGATTTCCGTTATCGATTATTATCGATTTTATCGATTCGTTGTTTCAGCTCTAATCATGAGCGCATCTCAAATACAATCACCTCCTCCTACTTCGATACATTCGGATCAAACCGGAATGCAATGTGAAGGAAAATAATGTCTCGTATAATAACTGACTGC
Organism: Spea bombifrons; assembly: GCF_027358695.1. Classification (NCBI taxonomy): domain Eukaryota; kingdom Metazoa; phylum Chordata; class Amphibia; order Anura; family Pelobatidae; genus Spea; species Spea bombifrons. Next base: position 12,075,177 of record NC_071089.1, on the reverse strand, counting down.
TGACTCAGGAGCTGCGCATGTTTACCTGGCATCCGCATGTTTCTTCAGGAACAGCTTCAGGAGCCAAATATAAGGATGCTGGGGCAGGAACAGGCCAACGCAGAGTGCCAGCAGCTGCCAGCCCTTACATGACAGAAGAAACAATAAGAAGGCCATTCTACACCTCTGAGATTAGCACATTTAACAGATGCGGGCTGCCAAGTAAATAAAGGATGCTGCACCTGGATGGGGCTCGGCTGGTTGTGTGGCTGCCGGTGTCTTGTCTGTTTAATGAGCTGACAGTAGATCTCATTTTGCAGCTCTGGATGTGTCAGGCAAACCTGCAGGGCGCTCTGGGCCAGAGAGACGTGGTAATCGATAGCCGGGGAATCCACCGCCGCGTTGAGAAATAATTGGCAGGTCTGCACGTAGAACACAAACAGAATCGATTATCAGTCTGGCATGAATACGTTAAATGTGTCAACAGTCCTCAAGTATAAATGATGCTCGACCCCCTAACATAAAAAATATGTATTTTCTCTTTGAACATAACCCCCCAGTGCTGTATACAGTTATAACCTCCAGAGCTGTATACAGTAATAACCCCCAGCGCTGTGTACAGTAATAAACCCCCCAGCGCTGTATACAGTAATAAACCCCCAGCGCTGTATACAGTAATATAACCCCCAGCGCTGTATACAGTAATATAACCCCCAGCGCTGTATACAGTAATAACCCCCCAGAGCTGTATACAGTAATAACCCCCCAGCGCTGTATACAGTAATAACCCCCAGGGCTGTATACAGTAACAAACCCCCAGTGCTGTATACAGTAATAACGCCTAGTGCTGTATACAGTTATAACCCCCAGCGCTGTATACAATAATAAACCCCCAGTGCTGTATACAGTAATAATGCCTAGTGCTGTATACAGTTATAACCCCTAGTGCTGTATATAGTAATAAATCCCAGCACTATATACAGTAGTGTAGGTCGGCAATGACAAAAAAAACTGGATTAATTTAATTTTGTTCCAATAAACTCCCTTTATCTGCAGACCTGGAAGCCGCCATTGTTGTCAGTCATGTGATATTTTGAACTGATCTGATTCTTTATGGCAATGCCAATGAAGTCTGTTCCTACATTACTAAACTTTCATTAGTAAGCGTGCTAGCCGGGTGAATGAGACAGAGACATTCTATTAAGTAGCATGAGCAGTACGATAAGGAGTAAGGGTGTTTGTCTATTAGATTGGGCTAATGTAACACAACTAGAACACACAGAAAAGACTAATATGCAGCTGCCTGATAATCATGAATACATTATCCAAAAACCAGAAGTGTTGCAAAACACTATTTTTGAATTATTTTTGATCTGTGTTATCCCTTAACTAAAAGAGAAGCAGTTCTGGCACAAAGTGGTTCCTTGCTAATTGTTTAATTATCACTGCTTTGTACCAGAAACATTACTTTTCCACTGAGCCCTATCCTGTCTAGTGTATTGTATATACTGCCCTATCCTGTCTAGTGTATAGTATATACTGCCCTATCCTGTCTAGTGTATAGTATATACTGCCCTATCCTGTCTAGTGTATAGTATATACTGCCCCATCCTGTATAGTGTATAGTATATACTGCCCCATCCTGAGCGATTCTACCCAAACACCTGCGGACTGCGGCTTTGGCACGAGCTTAATCATTTCATGATCGTGGACTGTGCGAGAGTCCATTGGGCTGTCCATTCAGTGACCGCATTGCAACTGAGACGTTCCTGAGAAGTTTAACTATTTTCCTTATCAGGCCAGATTATTATTTCTGAGGGGTCCAGTGGAACTCGAACATAACTGTTTTCCCATCTTATTATAGCATATAGAATATTATGTATTATTATAGAACCCCTTGTGTTTTAAGGGATCATACTCAGTAGAAGAATCTTTGGGAAAGATGAACCAGAAGTCACGTCTCTACTCTTTTCCCCATTCTCCTCTATCTTGTGACTCCAGTGCCCTCTTGTGGTCACAAAGTTCTATTCACTAAACCAGGAGTTTGCACCACATTTCAGCCACGTGACATCACTGTGCATTATACAGGGTGAACCCCAGTGAGCGAAGTCCGAAAAAGGCCCGAGCTGGCCCTGCATCATACATTGTTAATGTAGGGAGACTTCTGCTTGCCATTCTATTGATTCACTTATGCATTATACAGCATCCGCTCAGTCCTTTTAAATGCATGGTGAAGTCAAGGAGATGAAAAGTTTAGTGAATCAATCATATCAATAGGTTGGACAAATCATATCTCAGTATTCCATTTAAAGTATAAACCACTTTCAAACTCACCCCCAAGTAGCTGTCAGATTCAAATCTGACAGTAATGTTACCTGTGATTATATTCAGTGAACTAACTTGGACTCGTTACTCAACTCTTCAGCACCTCTCAATACCATGAACTACTTCACTTTTAGAATGCAGGCCCTCGTAAAGCCCACCGTTCTCGCTTGGAACTTTGTATGAAGGTGCCACGAGACTAGACTGTAATCTCATGGGCAGGATCATCGGTTTATTACAATTTTCTACCAAGTAAATGCATTCGATTTGCGTTACCTTAAACAGTTTGATTGCCTCTGTCTGCAGAGCTTCGGATGGCAGCGTCGTTAGAGGAGATGTTATGGCTTCCTTGCTGTGACAAAGTGCTGGATGTCTCCAGATCTGAGAACCTAAACAATTTATAGAAAAGAAGGAGCGCGTGAAAAAGAAACCTCTACAGAGCTGCTTGCACGTCATCTTCGTAGAATGCGTCCACACTGTGTATTTGTGTATTTCATTAAAGTCTCATATAGCTTACTTTCTCCTCTGCTAATCGCACAAGTAACAAGGTCTGTAACCTTGACCACCAACTGGACATGCGATACTATCTTATTTTCTGTTATTGTTTTTAAAGCATGTTTTAAGATCCAATTGTACAGCGCTACGGACTATGACGGTGCTATATAAAACAATTCATAATAATAATCTACATGTTTGATGAATGAGGCCTGCAGAGCCAAAGAAGTCTACATGGTATCCTGCAATGTACTGGATGAAGAACAGACCCCCTACTCCCCTGCAGTAAAATAGCATGGATGCCATTCTCTGTTGGCAAGTCATACACAAGGGAGGAGGTCTCAGGAGGAGTAGAACATTCTGGAAGGATAACATAAAAGGTTGGCGCATAACCCAATATAAAAAAAATTCTCAACAGTTATCATCTTGGCACTGACCCCTGTCCAGCTCAGCCAATAGTCATTACAATCCTACTTGAGACAAGACAGATGTTTTCCTCTTATAAGACAACAACTTACACGACTCTCCATCCAAACTGAGCAGCTTGCAAACAAGCTGTTCGTATTCTGTGCCGACATTCACCCCAGTCATACCCGCAGCCATGGTTAGGTGATAATGCCATGTTTCCTGGTGGGAAAAAAACAAAATATTTATCCGTATCATTGGATTTCATTGATATATTCTTCGAGTATCAGATATTTCCAGCAGTAAGTATCAAATGTACTAATTCAACTACTACTAAACCTTACATTATTAAAGAAATATAAAATGGGGGCCATTAAATGTTTGCCCTATTAATCAAACCTAATATGAATCCTAGTGTGATTTAGGCTCTAATCCACTCTTGGCATTAATGGACACGGACAAGTAAGGGCCAACAATGCTAATGGAGTAGCAAAGGTCAATGATGCCTAAGACATTGTTTTTTCCATTATATGGTTAACGACCCAATTTAAAGAGCTGGTTGCACTATATGTCCTATATGCTCTCTGTGGCCATATTGCATGGGGAAAAAAGTGGCCCGGATTGTCTGTTTCCAAGATTCTCGGCTTTATCATGTCACATAATAAACGTCCGTGTCTTACTTTCTCGTGTTTGGAGCCAATGAGTAGGTAGGTTGGGTCTAGTTCTTTAGGGTGGATGACAATGGTGTAATGCGTTGATAGCAAACTCCGTCCACTGGTCTCATAATCCTCATCTGAGTCACAAGATCTGTCCACTTCCTCCACTTTGGATTCCCACAATTTGATTTGCCCCAGAGGAAACTGTAAGATGTGTTAGATGTCATAAAAAATTTCAACGCATCAAATTAACTATAGATTATGAAGGACCAGCCCTGGAGAATTTCTCCATACCTTCTCCTCCTGGCTGCGGAAATAATACAAGGTTTTTCCAACCAACGTGCACCAAACTCTCTTGGAGTAACCGTGCTTCACCTAAAATGTAGACAGAAAGGTATGGGGTTTTTTTTATTACATTGTCCCTAAAACAGTTCTTTAACTTCTAACACTGCTTTTATAGGACTTTTTTTAATTTTGCTCTTTTGGAGGAATTTGGAAAAGTACATTTTGCCAAAACCAATGCCCCCCTAACTACCCACTTAAAAGAAGCTTGAACAGTCTCATTTTCTCACCTTCGTCAGCAGCCCCTTCACGGTCGCCTTAACATCCGGTTGTGTGAATAGTATGCTGGCCGCTTGTACCCGCAGCACGTTCTGCAGAACTCGCACCCACTCGTCCAGAATATTAGGGGAATCTGCTGTCAGATAGTACGTACGCTTCTCTGTGACAAGCTGAGTACCCAAGAACAATCATAAAACAAACACAAAATCCAAATTTACTGAAAAGGTAATGCAGAGGTTCCGTGAATTTACCGTATATATATATATATATATATATATATATATATATATATATATATATAATCTAATAGCAATAGGATATTATAGGACAAATCCACAATTTTCTTAAACCTGTTCTCGGGGGATGAAAGTCAGCAGAGTGAAAATTAAGAATGCGTTTAATTCATCAGCATTTTGTTGGGTTTCTGCATGAGGTGAGGATGCCTCCTTAGAATGTTACATTACTAAATGTCAGGCAGATATATGGCCAGGACATCACAAAGGTCTAATGTGAAGGTCTCCTGATCCTTTCTTAACCCCTGACATTAGCTGACCACTGGAATGTTGCCCTTATGTGACCCTTTCTCTGGTTTCCCTGATGGCTTTGTCATCATGTCTAAATTTATTTCATCATTAGAAAAGTGTTCAGTTTTTTTAGTGCATGCACAGCATTACATGGCAATATCCAACACTTTTGAGTTTAATTAATCAGTGGGTATCATACATATCGGCTGCATACATGCGGGTACGTGGCTTTACCTCCAATGTCTGAAGAAAAGACCCAAAAAAATAAAAGGTATCGATCTCAAATAAAGACTCCATTCAGAGGAGAGCTGTCACCTTCTGAACCGAGGGCCAGGTAAAGCCAAGTGGTCCCATGAGCCCCTTGCCCCCTATAATGCACATACACGCTTACACTAACACACACTTACACATACTAATACACAAACACACACTCATACTAACACATAGTCCCTCTTAGACACTTACATATACACATTCATGCGCACACACTTACACATGTACAGTCTCCTACAGAGCTGTCAACTGTCTTGAAGCGATCATGGACTATCCACAATCATGTCCTGGTATTGTGTTGTACTAGAAGGATTGGATTCTATGCTTTTCTTTAATCATTTCTCATGCTGGGATCTTCAAATGTTTTAAAAACTCTTTACTGTTCTTGCACATGTACGCAGTAGTGTGGTGTGATACTGTCTACTTCTATACACATGCCGTTATTCTATTAGAGATACAATATAAAACACCTACTATATGTAGCATGTACAGTATCTGTTAATTCTTGTCTTTCTCGTCTTAGCAATAAAGTTGCAATTATGCCTCACCTGGATTGTTTGCTTTCCGTCTCCTTTCACTATGTGACTGGATGAATTTAATTCAATCTGTCCTTGTGGTTTTCGGATTACATCACTCTGTACAGAAAACAAAACAATATACGGTATATTAAATATATAATGAATATTCCTATGGGAAATTAAAGTTTTTTCCTAATGCTTTTTAAGTATCATGCCCTAACATAAAGCTGCACTGTTGGCAGCAATGGCATATCTTGGCCAGACGCTGCTGAAGTACTGACCCAAGGCTGCGTCTTGTTTGCCCTTCCCTACCTAATTACTTCCTTGTATTGTGGGGACACGCAGCGCTAAGTACGTTTGCTACGGAGCCTGTGACGGCTAGGCATTGTCTTCTGTAGTGTATATGGGCAGGTTTAAAAGGGATCTCCCAATAGGAGATCTGCCCCGAGTTAGGTGGCATAAGGGCTTCTGCCACCTGGAACTGCAACCCTGAGCATAGTCAACCTAGGTCAGAATACACCACTGCTTGGTAGGAAGCGGATCCTCAAAAGTGCTCCTGGACAGCAAAACAGACAGGAACAGGAATGATGGAACCTCACAATTTTAAGGGACATAAAGATTGATATCAAAATCAGTTTGCTAATAAATAAAACACATACAATTGCATGCTGGAGGTATGTAGGAGGCACCGTTGGGCACCTGCCTACTGGGCAATGGTCTTCCCTAGGGTCCTCAATATGGCTGCTGCTCTTCAAAGCTACTGTAAAGATTTATTTTTCAAAAACAGTTTTTTGACATTCTGAAGGACTAGCACTCACTTTGTGTATTGTTACAATCCAACTTGCTTTTTAATGCCTTCTTACCCTATGAACATGTGCCGCTGTTTGGAACATCTGCTTCCCATAAAGCTTCTTATTGCCTTGTGCTACTGACTCCACTTATGCCCGACCTCCTCTAGATGGGAACCACTACGCCAATTCACTGAAGTTTCTCTCGTTGTTATAAATAAACACGGTCATTAAGACATTTCCTCTGCCACCTCACAGTTCAAGAAACTAATTGGAGGATCAGAGCCGATTTATCAAAAGCCTTTGTGTGCTTTATAAGTTAAACAGTACAGGTCGCTCTGTGTATGAACTTTGGGTGCAGCAGAAAACTTTAAAGTGGTTCGAGTTCCAGGGGTCAGACAGCACCAAAAACTCCCCAAAACTCATTAAAACAACTAAAAGTGCAAGTAATGTGATTTTGCCTGTCAATCAATTCAGTGCAGAACTGCTCAACGCAAAGCTGCAGAAAAATTAACTGTATTTGTTTTTATGCACATCCCCCGTATTACCCTGTCCACCCACCAGCGCACATACTGCATGTGTAATATGAGAAAGGGTCATATCATATCATGTATATTAAGTTGCCATTATGAAACATGCAGTTCTAAGCCCCACTTGCCACTTACCGGCGATTTGTAGTACAGCAATTCACCACCTTTGAGTACAAACCATCGTCGCTTCCAGGTTTTAATTTTTCCTCCCATTTTTAACAAATATCCAGATTTTTCAAGCAGCTCCTGAAACGTAAACAACAAAAATATAATAGAAATGTAATTAAATACGTATCCCCAAATAAAGTGATTTAAGTAATATCATTGGAAACGTTAAGCCTATATGCTATAGTTGGCTCTCTTTCATCTTTCCCCCCCCACTATCTTATATTTATATTAACAATATATTTTTTATTTTCTCTGTCTATTCTGTCCTATACTATCTCACATTCATCCGTTGTATTTCTTTTTCATAGCCCTACCCGGGGTGACACATTTCCAGGACGCTTATGAATAACTGGTTGGCCAGCAAGGTGTAAAATGTACCCATAGCCTGAAAAAATACGGACAATGTGGTTACCCTGGCCCTACTATATCACCTCATTCCCATTATTGGTGAATTTCTTTCAGTCTTTGACAAACTTAGTGATCTATTAATTGGAGTCAGGCCTAGGGGAGCACCCCAGGTCATCCCCTGATCCTTGCTTGCGAAGGAGTTCATATTCCCTGCCCAGAATGTATTTGTACAGAATGATGGAATATGAAGTTCTCTCAAAGGTAGGGTTACCACCTTTTGCCATGTAGTTTCCTGGAGTGGTTGCACATGGAGGTATGGTGAGACCATGGCCAATGGTGTGGCTATGGGAATAGATTTACCCGTGACACCTAAAATGTTTGGTTTGAAAGAGAGCATTGATTCAAGAGAAAGCAGAGCATAGAGAGAAGAGACAGACAGGAGAGATATAATAAAAAAGACCGGGAAGAAGTGGGAAGAGAGAGGAGAAAAAGAAAAGAGACATATGAGAAAATAGAGAAAGGAGAAAAATACTGTAGCTCAGCCCTCCTGTCCGTCATCTCTCTTCCTCACGCTGATTATCATCCCCCCTCCATTTGTATTCCAGGACCCGGATAAGTGTGGTAATGGTCCGTTTACAAGATGGATCGGCGATCTCTTCAAATGGCCAGTTGAGCTGTGACTCATTGGGAGCCCAATGGGGTAATCTGTTGTTGATTAAGGGGAGCCAGGGGCTACCATACCAAGACCTGCCACCCTAGGGTTCATCAGCTTGGGCCAGGTTAGGCCACAGGCCAAACTCTCATATACAGAAGCTTTGCACTAGTTTGTCATCTCTGATGCATATGATGAATTTACAGTCACGGCTGCCGACGATCAAATTCAAGCTAAACTTACAGTGCATTTAGCAATGAAAGTAATTGAAAAAAAATGTTAAGACCAAAATATGATGTCATCGGTTACACATAGTTTACATTTCTCGTTTGCTGTAACATTCAGCTCACAATAAATGATCCACGTTTTTATGTCTGAATTCTCCCAAAAGAAACCAAATGCTATAGCTTTTGGGTATTGGCTCTCGAAAATATCTGCTAGACAGAGACTTGGAAAAGTTACCAGATCAGCTGATTTGCAGAACACCAGAAAAACATATGGCGTTCATGGAGCTGGCTGAAAACCCGTGTATCATATACTGATAACAGCAAGCAGGTGACCTTACCCACAGGTCAACTGAGTTCAGCATTTTAATTTTCCACATACACTACCGTTCAAAAGTTTGGGATCACTTAGTAAATTCTTTTGTTTTGAAAGAAAAGCAGATTTTGTCCATTATAACAACACAGAAGTGGATGAGAAATACAGCGCATACGGTGTTAATGTTCTAAATGCCTATTGTAGATGGATGAGTTTTTAATGGAATCTCTTTGTAGGTGTACAGAGGCCCTTTATCACTCCCATCACTCCTGTGTTCCAATGGCACATTGTATTAAAAAATCCAAGTGCTTTTTGAATATATTTCACCGTATTGCATACGGCCGATGGAGCAGGTAATCATAAAACACACAGGCCTAGTTTTTAGTGAATGGCGGGTAATAAGAATTCAGGCAGCTGTCCTTGGAATTTGGATCTGGGGTGACCACGTGCCCCAAAAATCACCCCAAAATCAGGGTAGATAAGGGAAATTAAAATACTGAAAATCATATAAGTTTTGAAAATATATTTGCACTGAGGGACACAAGCCAAATTGATAAACATTGATCAAAGGCACACGACTCATGGACATATTTACACATGAAGACCCGTGCCACAACTCCCATCACACTCAGCGGAATGCTGGCTGCACACGATAACAGTAATCCAAGAACAGACAGAGACCGGTGTTTATTCCGCAGCACATGCCTTACATTTTTGCCATTTTCAGTTGACGAGGAACAGGTTTTTGGAAGCTTCTGTTCTGGTTCTGAGAATTCGCTGTCGATGGAATATGCATCAGGAGGAATCGCATAATCGCTGTCTGATGTCATGGACGAGAACGAGATGCCTGCGGACACATAACATTCTGACTTCATCAATACCTTATTTTGGCTTTGCTACCCTACATGGCCCTCCTTGATCATATCCGTGTGCAGATCTATCCCTTACGCCCCAGAAATAAGGGATGTCTTAATTAAGATTCGCTTATTGACGGTCTCAAATGTCTCCGTGTCTGTATTTAATTACACGTAATAACTCTACCCCAGATGTTTGAATCCCGTCCTAGTGAGGTCTAGAACATCTTCAAGCACAACACTTAAACAGCCAAACATCTGCATTAAAGATAGTCAGGAAAAGACTTCGGGAAAACTATAATTATTTTTCAAAAGTCTCCAGCTGCTGTCATGTCACTGATTACTGTGACAAGAAAATGAGCACATTTTGTAAAGATTATACCTTTATTGAATAATTAATTGCGTTAGATTGCAAGCTTTTGAGACTACCTGTGTACCTGCTTCAGCTGAAACTGAAGAAGAGACCTAAGTACCGGTATTCTTGAAAGCTTGCAATCTAATCCAATTCAGTGGCATAATAAATGTATCATCTTCCGTGCCGGACGGGAAGAAGCCAAAAAATGAAGTTTGTGCGGCCACACGCTAAAGGACAGGACTTGCCGGAAGAGTATGTGGAAGGCGCTCTTGAGCCCTCTGGGCATTTGCCTAGTTTGCCAAATGGCCACTTTGGCCCTGATCACCTAAACTAAATATGCTTATTTCTGTTTCACAGCGAACACAGTACAGCTCTGTACCAAAATATAACTCAATAATTTACATACAGGGCAAGCAGGCATATAAAGTGTTACTGTTAAGCATAAAGGTAGTTCAAACAGTTTAAGACAGATACTAAGTTGTAGGTGTAACACCATTTCTCAATAACCACTAGATTTGTTAGTGAGCTCGGTATGAATTATAAAATAAATTATTTGATTGTTATTATAACTGAAACTGGACTGAAATCCTTTTATTTTCCCGGGATAATCCATACAACCATAAGTGTTTCCAGACCTCTTTTTAAAGCGCGGGGGCTTCCGGTGTCGCTCTGATTCCGACAGTCAGATTCCGAGGTCCGGGAGCTCGATCGCGAGCTATCCTCCTCCTCCGATCCAGATGAATCCTCCAACGGACTGGAGCTTAATTGAGTAGCTTTCTACACAACATAGAGAAATGACTTTAAAAGCTAATTATATGTCAGGACATCTTGAAAAATAATGATGTGCTATGTATGTTTGCAAGTGTCTACCCTTACAAGTAAAAAAAGGAACTGAAATGCATTTAAAAAAGTATCTTTAACTTTACAAATATATATAACTTTACTACCCCCTTTAAATAAGTGAATATATATGTTCTGTTGGTGATGTTGTTCACGTTAGCATCATAGTATCATGTACTGATCATATATGATTTCTCTGTCTCATGTTTACAGAAGTGGCCCTTGTACAATGTTTTATTCCAATCTCAGGGTCCCACGGTGAACAATGAAATTCTGAGAGGCATATAAACTTAGCCCATTTAATAATACACAATCCTCAGTAGACATACTACGGGTAACTTAATGAAAGTCTCTTTTTTTTTTTTAAGTTGGGCAAAGTCGGTTTTTCACAAGGCAAAGAGGAGAAAAGGAACACTTGGTGACCACAGCTGGCTATCCCTTCTTGATGGGTATCACCTATATGATTACATATTTACATACATATTTCCCTTCTACCATGTATATGGCCTTACTACATTTATGCAAAAAAGTGTAATTTGGTAAATTCAGAAGATGAGATGTGACGGTTATTTCGTTCATAATATGTGCGCCCTAGAAAGGAGAGGAGAGCGGCCTCAATGGTCATGGCTGAGATACGATGGAATCTTTCAAATATGTCAAGAGATTAAATAAAGCCCAAAAGGAAAGCATTTTAATAAAACGGGAAGTGCCAGAACCAGAGGGCATGATTTAACACTAGAGGGTGGAAGGATGGGAGGCAATACATGTTAACACGCTTTATTCCTTTAAAACACTCTATCTTACCCCTTTCAGAGTGGTGTAGACTGGAGAAGTCAGATTCTTGTATATGAGAGATGTGTAGATCCCTGAAGTTGACGGTGATGTCACTGTGTTACTTACTAAAACACAATCCAAAACATAACCACACTTCACAATTACATCTAAAATAGAACAATGCTACCATCCTACGAAAAATCATATATCCATTCAAATGCGCACTGATTGAGCCAAGACTCAAGCCAAGACTCAAGCCTTTAATGAATTCAATACAAGAAACACTTAATGAGTCTGTGTGTGTGTGAGTGTATGTGTAAGTGTGCGTTAGTGTAAGAGTTCTGCGGAGTCTGATTTACCGACATGACCATTTTGTGTTTCCGGCATTAGTATATATGGCCACTAGGGGGTGCCAAAAGGAGAAAGAATACAGTCGTTAGATTCATTATAAATCTCTCAGGCGTTTGTGACTTTACTCTATGAAAATGTTTAGTTTCTTCTATTGGACCCAATTTGGCTATTGCTTCCATTTCTTCTAAGAGTTCCTGTTTGGAAAATGTTGATTATACTTAACATACTTGATTATCAGATTTACACAATTAGCAAAGTGAAACAATGTAAAAAATGATTACTTACTTTTGACAACTGGATCTTCTGTGACCTCTGACATTCTCATGCCTGATTTGGCAATGGTATAGATGCGATTCTCCTATAGGAAGAATATATATATATATATATATATATATATATATATATATATATATATATATATATATATATATATATATATATATATATATATATTGGAAAAATATAAATGTTTCCTTTTTGTTATTTGACATTTCACATACAGATTGACACCAGTTATGTGTCCCCCTTTTCGGGAGAATCCAGCAGGTGTCACTACACCGAACCTTGGAAATACCACGGGTTGGAAAAAGTAAACTAAACATTGGAAAACATGACAAATTAAACACTATTATCCATTTCCTGCTTCTGTATATATTTTACTTACTTATACATCTTATATACATAAAAAGATAATGACTATTTTATACATATATGAAATGTTTAAGCACATTTATAAACAGATCTATTTCTCATTTAAGAGGACCATCATTTTCGTGTTATTTACTGCCGGTGATGTAGGTCCTTTAGCCACAAGGATCGTATTATCTATCCATTAAACATGGAATTTGGGAGCTTTCCCATGATATTCACTCTTATGCTTACAGTGTATGTCAAGCTTAAGTTTAATCCTTCAGGACTTCCTTAACGAATCTTATACTAATAACAGAATAACATCATGTTCTGCTATTAGTCACAGGACGCATTTATATTACATGGACTTGTTCCCATAGAGGTGTGTGTATATATATATATATATATATATATATATATATATATATATATATATATGTTTTCAAACATTTTATATGTTTTCTTTAAAAGCATTCGCTAATGGTCAAGAAGCCATTATTATTGTACTAAAAATGTATTCCTCCTATGCAACATTTTAACGAGATGTGTTGAATATCACTCAACAATTATGTGTTTTAGGTAGGTCAGGGCAGTAAAATAAATATCTTTATAATTACCCATGAAGGGAATCGATGCAGTGGAGGAGTTGGGGGTTTGGCATACATAGCCTTTTCTGACATATTGATCATGGAATGATTTGTTCCCTGGTTTTCTCTCAGGTCACATGAAAATGACCCTTCATTGTAGCCAGTATCCATCCTCTGGGAAGCGTTATCGTTCTGCTCATCAATCAAGTCTATGTCTGTCTCCTGGGGCCTGTACGGCTTTACCATGCTTATCGCATTCCTGTTTTTACCAAACATTCTGTCGGAACTCATCTGAGGTTGACTTAGGTGCTTCTTGGCCATAGCTATACTCATGCTCAAGATATTTGGAGTCCGTTGTTTAGGAGAAGGTAGGTTGGTTGCCAGATCTTTTGAGGTTGGTGAGTCCGAGACCTTTGTTGAGTGATTTGATGGAAGCACGGGAGTGCTGGTTTCACTGGGACAGAAAGAGTAGTCAAGGCCGTGGAACTGAGATTTTGAATTCAGATTTTCAGAAGAACTATCAAGCTTTGTTCTTTGGTTTGAAAACTGAAAATATCTTTTGCCTCCAAAAATGTTTTGAGGGCTCTTATGCAACCCTTTCTGTAAAGTAGAAATTCCAACATGATCCCCTATTTGTAACCCTGAACTTTCATCATCGCAGGCTGAACTGCTTTCTTCTGAAGCGGTTAGATACATCTCGCTCCCCAATCTGCTGTTTCGATTGCCTTCTTCTGAGGTTTGGCTAGACAGTGAAGACACACACCTAGCATTGACTTGGGGTTTCTTTACTTCCTCGTCAGAGCTCCAGTCACTCACAGTAATGCTTGGGAGGTCTACTCCCTGATGCCTCTTGTTAAGTCTTTCGAAATTGGTGATATTTCGTAGTAAAGATGGTTGTCCCTCAAGACCATCATAAAGGTGGCCATCAGAGGTCTTCTCCTTCATATTGTGCTCTGTAAAGAGAAATCAGTTGCACATATGAAGAACAGATTGCTTGCAATCCATTCTCATCTTCTCATTCTCTATCAACTCACTACATGCAGCTAAGCCCTAATAACACAGAAAAGTTTCTAGCCAAAAGACACAATAACAAAGGTGGAAGGACATGGGGGTACAAAAAGATATAAAATGGCAATGGGTAGGACAAAAAGATGGTTCAGTCTGGAGTATGGATAATGGAATTCATGACGGTGTTGTATGGGAGGATGGAATGGAAAGTACACTAAGAGGTAGCAACAATGCAGACATTGAACTGGGAATAAAGTAGCGTGCAGGAAAATGTGGTACATTGGGTAATACCGGTGGGAATGCCAGTGGGAAGAACAGAAATGATGAAATAACTTTGGATAATAGCCACAGGCTGGAGAGAAGAATGGAAAACATTCAACGTGAGCTACGAATACTATCAAATTAATGAACAAGGAGGCTGTAATAACAAAAAGGTTACCCTGGAAATAATGGAAAAGAATAATGGGTCCATTATTGCAGACAGTAAATATTATTGATCTAAACTGAATATAATTACCTCCATTAAAGACTGGTGCTTCATTTGAGGACTTGTTGCTTTCTTCTGTTTGGGGGTCTGGCTGTGGGCTTTTTGCTCTGTTTTGAAAGCATCCAAAGGTTAAGCTGCTTAGTCGTTGACCTTCTGCGGGTTTTTGCATCGGGCAGATGGAAGATTTCTTGGCTTTACACTCTGCAAAATATTTAGGCACAGTAAGGGCAACAGAGAAAGCAGACATCATAATAAATGCTGAAATGCATATATGATTGTTCTTATGGCCCATTGTACAGCGCTGCGGAATACGATGGTGATATATGAAATAAATAATAATATTGCCTTTCTTTAAATGGACTTATAATGCCAAAAATACAATCACTGGTCAGTGATTTGAGCAGAAGATGCTCCAGAATTGATGTTCAAATATCGGCTGGGGCATTAGAACGGTGGGCTGGGAGTAGGTTCTCCCTTCTCATTACTTCCCGTTCTAAGGCTGACGCAGTCATTAACATCAAAAATAACAGCAGAAATAACAAGGGGAGGAATAATTGTGCAAGTGATTAGAACACACTCATGTGGCATATACAGAAGGTGTTCTTTGAATGCATAAATACCGCTTATTTAGCTCAACATACATTGTGTACATATAGATTTACAGTGCATCACAACACATTTACCTTGTAGTTTAGAACGTAGAGCGAGAATCTCTTCGTTGTAACTTTTGTTAAGTAGTCTGAGATTTTGATTCTCGATTTCCAACTAAATAAAAAACAAAAAATTGCTCTTAGAACTGATGGACATCTTATTAATTTAGAATCGGGGCTGCTTTATTTATTTAGATCCAAAAGTACATTTTTTAAGAATTTATATTATTTTTTATTTTACAGTGTATATATATATATATATATATATATATATATATATATATATATATATATATTACATTAATTACTTTATTCCCAAGAATTTCAATGATTTAAAATATCTAATAACACTGCGCTTCTCTCCAAATACTCTCCTAGCCTCCAACTTTACTCTGCTCATGACTTCCTTCTTTCTTCAACTTCTTCTTCCCACTTGTGTATACAGCATTTCACATTTCTGTACCCGTATATCTTAACATATGTTATGGTCTTGGTGCCTAGCAGAAAATACCCTGAATGTGTAGAAGTCAGTCTGGTACCTGCCATGGATCAAGGCCTACACTGGCATTGTAAATGTACGGTATATGTGTAAAAAGATGTGTATGTGTATAAAGACATGACATATGCATGCGTGGGGCAACAAAATAAAAAAATCAGATTGGTACATACCTCCCTCAGCTTCCCCGATACCCAGTCTTTAATTTTTGCTGCTTTGTCTTCTATCATTTTTGCTTCTTGGATCCGTATTTGTCTCTAATGACATACAATCACATTCAACTCAAAGAATCCAGAAATTATCGGTGTTTAAAAGCGTTTCACAGCAAAACTACCGCTTCAAATCCAAACGTCAGACTCTTGAAAGGGAATCCATGCAGAATACTTTACTTTGTTTAATATTTATGTATAACTTTATACCACGCGGTTTAGTAGCCAGATATATAAACGGAATGTAGCAGACGTGGTAGAGAGTAATACAGTAAAGGCATTTAAACACGCATGAGACCGAAGACTTATTAAGCTCTGAGTCTTTACAGCAGGAAAAGTAGCAGACGAGATGCACCAAACGGTTCTTATCCGCCATCAAGTTCTGTATTTCTAGATATCGGAGCAAAACTAACCTGCTCATCAAGCTCATGTTCTAAACACTGAATAATGTCTTCTTTCTCTTGAACCAAAATCTCCAACTCTTGACTCTTCTTGTACCATCTCGTCTCAGATTCACTGGTTTGTATGTTGGCCGCTTTGAGACTTTCCTCCATTACTTGAACCTATCGTAAAATGAATGAGATCAAGTCAGGGGGTTGATGGGATACGCAAGAGGTTCACAGGTTACTACGTAGCAATATCAGACACAACATTCCAAGTTTCATGACGGCAGTAAAATACGGTCTTTGCTGTGACTGTAGTGGTGGCCTCAAATTTAAATAATATAAAAATGTATAAATATATTCAAGCCGATTTGCGTTCACTTCTTCCGGGGTTCATTATCTGTCAGAGTGAATATCAAAACACGTAACTAATATTATTTAACAAAAGACAAGAATGAACAAGAGTATGTCTAACGGTAACTAGAAAAGTAATGCCCTCCTACATATTTTAAATTACATTATGTGTGGCCCCTGAATTCTTTGTTAAATGATCAGTATTATCTGAGCAGAGCCTACAAGGCTCCACGAAGCAGCGATTAGAAGATACCAGGCTCGAGGTTCTCCATAATATCAACTGCTTTTAAAATGATCTTGGGAAGTCCTATTGGCCGCGGGGTCACCTGTATTGGAAACTAAAATGTAGCTCACACTGCTAACTTGTGGGTAAGTGGACTAAATATGGAAGGGATTTCCCTAATACCTAGGGGTCTATTTCTGGGGTATGTCCCACTGTTGGGTAACAGACAGAAGCTGTAACAAGGGATCTTGGCACCTTGGGCAGGACTGAAGTTCCCATCCCGTGCCGCCATCCCATCAAGGAGCTGCGGAGACTTAGCTCCAGGGCAGCCCAAGTACCCCCTCGCTTTGCAGCACCTGGAGCCCATAGGATCTACACCAACAGGTCCGGGCATCTCTTTATATTCCTACAAATTACAACAGAGAGCTGGTATGGGGGGGCAACGGGACTTGTTTCCCTTGCGGATAGCACCGATAATACGTATGAGCGTGCGGCTGAACTGAATACCGTTCTAAGGATAAATGGAAATGTCTTCCCTGATTTATTAGCACACAGAAGCTTGACAAACATTCCATGGGTTTCCTTGGACCTCAGCCAAGAGCTCATTAAACAAGACCCCAAGGTTCATATTTATTATTGAATGGAATCTGGTAGTAGTGAAACTAAATATATCCTTTTAAAGTAAAACATGAGGATACGTCACATCTGTCCTGCAACATTCCTACAACATTCATCTCGTTGTTTATCCATATCGAGGAAAAGTTTACAGAGCTTAGCGAACAAATAATGCGTGATTAACACCGGATTTGCCACGTAGCTACGTGTCGGCCACCGCCAGAGAAAGGAAGGACATGGAGCATTACCTGTGGTACAGATATGGCTCCGTTTTGTTGTTTGTTATGATATAATAAAATATATGATATAATATAATATGTTATAATAGTGATAATGATAGCATACTGTGTGATTCAGGATAACTGTATGCTGATCCAATGCATGTTTAAATTCCCTCATTGTATTAGTCTCTACCCCTTCTGATGAGAGGCTGTTCCATTTATCCACCACCCTCCTCACATTTCACCTAAACCTCTGACCCTCTAGTTTCAGATTATGACCTCTTGTTCAAACACTCCTCCCCCTTTGAAATTAACCTCTCTCTTGCACTTTGTTAAATCATTTTATGCATTTAAATGGGTAGAAGCGGAACGGGACCCCTGGAGGTATGTGGATATTGGCAGGACCACCTGCCCACTATAATAGAAACATCCCCTCCAAGCACGCAACTGGAGAGTGCTGTGAGCTGCTAAATAGATGTCTGTGGTGCACAAATTGGGACTGTCCGGTGAAAACCATGACACTTGGGATATATAACTGTATTAACTTTTTTATATATCACCGGTATATGATAGGTATATCACCGTCCCAAATCCTTCAATTATCTGATTAGTGTTTGTAAGTAGGAGAGCTTGACATGAAGATGAAATGATGGCGATTGGCAGAAAATTATAAATAACCAGGTACCGGGAAGTATTCTCAACACAAAGTTACCGGTGTTCACATCTTTGTCGAATATGATCTTGAGACTGGGGTTAATCCTGGATATTCAGAACCAAAACTAGATATATGGTAATAAGTATGTAATGGGGGGGGGGCAGGATATCCGGCCTCTGAGCTGGTCCTTGGCGGCTGGGAGCTATAAGCAGTACGGCTGCGATATTGGGTGGAAGAATCGTTTATTTCCAGGGCATCATGAATACTTCTAAAGCCAGTGCATCCTAGTTGGCAGTGACCTGCAGAAAGTCGCAATGCGAGTACAGTACTCCGACACCCAGACAAGGCATTTTCCATGGGAGGGGCTCTGTCTGGCGAGATGGTGCGAACAAAAATATTTATTCAGAAACCAACGTGACACCAAGTTTATGCAGAAAGTTGGACGCTTGTCAAAGAAATAACATATTTTTGTAAGGGACCCGGCCAGATTCTTCCCGTTTCGGAAGCCGTGCGATTGCCGGCGTATGTTGTTCGCTTTACCTGTTCATACGCCTTCTCCGCTCTCCGATTCGCATCAATGACTTGTCTCTCCAGCTGCTGCATCTGCAGAACGAATTCAACGGATTATCTACTTCATCCATTGGAGCAAACGGGTGAGATAATGGAATACAGTAACAACTACATGCATAATCAGATATGTAAGATCAGCTATTGAACTATCCTTTTTACAGGGCCGGCCCTTCTTGCATTACAATTTCATCAAATTTATAGAAAAACGTAGAATCTGATTGCAGATAAGAACCATCTGGCCCGTCTAGTCTGCCCACTTTTCCTAGTGTAAAGGCTCAAACCTTAATCAGTCCTTCGTCTCGCTTTATATTCAAGATTCCCTTGCTGTGTTAACCTCTGCTACTTCTGCGTGGATGCTATTCCACTTATCTACTACTCTCTCAGTTAAGTAACATTTTCTTACATCACATCTGCCGCCGCTCCTCTCCCCTCCAAGCTATACCCAATGACAGGGGCGGGCTGGGCCGGGGGGCAGGGGGGCAATTGCCCCCCAGGCCGCCCTAAATTCAGGCCGGTGGGCCGGACGGACGACCGGCAGACAGGCATTCAATGCGGCTGCGGCCGCAAAGTTAAAAACTAAGCGGCCGCGAGCAGGATTGAATGCGGCCGTCATGCGTCATGCGTACCTGGCGGGGGGGGCGGGGTCCGCCCCCGGCTGCCGCTCATCTGAGGGCTGCCACCATGCCGGCACGCCTCCAGAAACGGTGCGCGCGGCAACTGTGGCTGTGCGCCGGGACTTGATGTCAAATCCCGGCGCACAACACTGAAGCCACGCCCACCGTCTTCCGCGCTCAGTGCACAGGACAGGAAGAAGAAGAAGAAGAAGTAGAAGAAGAAGAAGAGGAAGAGGAAAAGTGAGAGTGAAAGAAGAAAAGGTAGGAGAGAGTGGATTAGTAAGTGTGTGAGAGTGATGGGTGTTATGCTGAATGTAAGTGTGTGAGAGTGATGGGTGTTATGCTGAATGTAAGTGTGTGAGAGTGATGGGTGTTATGCTAAATGTAAGTGTGAGAGTGATGGGTGTTATGCTGAATGTAAGTGTGTGAGAGTGATGGGTGTTATGCTGAATGTAAGTGTGTGAGAGTGATGGGTGTTATGCTAAATGTAAGTGTGTGAGAGTGATGGGTGTTATGCTGAATGTAAGTGTGTGAGAGTGATGGGTGTTATGCTGAATGTAAGTGTGTGAGAGTGATGGGTGTTATGCTGAATGTTTGTGAATGAGGGTTTCAGATAGCATGGATGTGTAAGTGTTGGGGGATAGCTTGGCATAGGGAGTCCGTAATCACATTCCTTTCATGCCCAGATTCCAGCATGTAGTGGCTGCCTAGGCATGATAGGAGTGTGATTGCTGTTATAAATTATTTTTTGGTCCAACTTCGGTGTGTTAACACTTTTATTGGACAGAATAATTCAATGACAGTATTAATATATATATATATATTTATATATATAATTGCAAACAGCAATCACACTCCTATCATGCTAAGTCAGCCAGCACATGCTAGAACCTGGACATGATAGGATTGTGATTGTTGTTATATATATGTGTGTTAATATTATTATTTTTTTTTTTTTCAGTTTTGGCCAAGTGAATGCTGAATTTTTAGTTTCAGTCCAGAATTTTCATTTCGGTGCATCCCTACTATATACTATGCCAGTCACTAAAGTGGTAAGCCTACACCACATCAATGTTTGGCTTAGTATATAGTGATAGGGGTTGTCAGTGTCTGGCTCAAGGTATAGGCGCACATTGACGGTGGTACCGCGTAATCCCTAAGCATATAATGTAACAAATATGCTGTACCCCTGTCAATGTTTGCCTAACCATAGAAACTATGCAGTTTTAAAGTGTGTGTGTGGGGGGGGATGCCACATACAGGGTCTGCCACAGGTGCCAAATACTCTAGGTACGCCCCTGCATCATGCGGCTGTCAGACCCAATGGCCATGCCTCAGCTCCTCTTCCCACGTCTTAAAAGTGGTGTGATGAAGAGCTGAGGCATGCGGTGCGTGCACGCCGGCCACTTTAATTTCATTAGGCGCTGGTGGAGTGACTGCCGCACGACGGCCGCTTTCAATGTCGCTCGCAGCCGCTTTGATGGTGCAATGGGCCAGTTGACTAGACTTGCCCCCCAGGCCTTAGGCTGCCAGCCCTCCCCTGCCCAATGAGATCTCTTAGTCTTTCCATTCGGGTTTCATAATGTACAGTTTGTAACATAAGAAGGTTGAAAAACTGTTTTTGTAAGTTTAAAATTGTTGTTTTTGTGAATAACTTCCATTGCCTCCGCTTATTAGTACACAAGGATAGAAACGGGAGAAAGAAGGATTTCCGACAAAACGGCCTGTCCTAAAATCTCGAAATTACGCCAAAATTAAACAAAAACTTATGGAGTCCGATTTCAAAATGTTTTCTGCTAAAGGTCATAAACAGAAAAAGAAAACAAGTAAGACAACAATAAATATTACTGTCCCCAGTGCTCCAAATGCACATCTGGAAGCAGCAGCCCACACATTCCATGGTTAATAGATTTTATTCTGGATTTCCTTTGCAAAATTGCACGCGATGACTCCAGCCATAACTCTCACAGCTGCTAATAACCCCGTGAGATACGTCAGAGAAATATATGTGGCATCTGTATCGCCAGGGGCATCCCTAGAGTATCTGGCACCCCGCTCCACACACACCTTAAAACGGAAAGGCACCCACACGAACACTCTCACTCACTCTTACCCACGCGCTCTCTCCCCCCCCCAAATACAGCACTGTGTATTGTTAACGTGTGTACGTATATATAGAAAGAAAATGTAGCCCCCCCTTATTTTTTGGATAATACCTCTATTCTCATTGTTCCTACCCCGGTCCCACCAATCTATATATCTAAATCTCGTCTGAACTTGTTTCTCTGACCACAGCCTAAATGTCTGAACATCTGCCGATCACTTAAAAATATAAAGAATTTCGAACAGAGAACTTGGCGGCAGATAAAACACATTTAGCTCATCTAGTGTGCTGATTTTTTTCCTTCTGTAAAGACTCAGACCTTAGTCAGTCGTTGGTCTCATCTTAGGTTCAAGATAGCCTAATGCCTATCCCATACATGTTCAAATTGACTCACTGTATTAGCCTCTACCGCTTCTGCTGGGAGGCTGTTCCATTAATCTACTACCTTTCTTGCTAACCTACTTATGTCACATCTAAACGTCTTACCCTCTGGTTTATGATTATGGCTCTTGTTCTAACAATTCTCCTCTTTTGAAATAAACTTCCCTGTATTTGTTAAATCTATAATATTTCTATCGCATCCCCTTTTCTTCTCCCCTCCAAGCTATACATAGCTGATATTATTTCATTACAATAATTACCGGTACATATATATGGGAGTGCAGTATTGGCTCCCATGCACACCTTCAGTAAGTAATAACTTTAGTTCAGGTTTTTAATGGAGACATTGTTGGTAGAGTTCTAGACAGGTCTAGAACAGTTCTAGATGACCATCAAATCAATCCCGAAAGAACTCTCTTCCTGAGACGAGCCTCCTTAAATAATCTTAATTATCATAAACTAGGGTTTGCAGAATTTCCATGAATAAGATGTCGTATTACATCATAGGGTCTATAAGGGGCATATTGTTATGTCAGCACGGAGCTGCTTGTGACAGGGTTAAGTTACCGGGATAGACACTTTTTGTTTTAGGTATCCACGGAAATGTCACATATATTTTCCGCGTCTAATACAGCAGGAGAATAGACCATTATTGTACCTAATTCACTCGCCTCCCATTGAATGTGTGCTTAGCTGCGTCCCGGTTCCAGGGCCAGGAATGTGAGACGAGCAAAGCAAACATTACGCTGAATGGTGAAAGGAACGTCTTATTTGATTAAAGACGCGGGCAAGTGCAGCCGGCTGCTTGGAACGGCCCGCTCTGACACTCAATTTTTAGGCTAGAAAAGTACGATGGAATCTGAATTTTCCAATTTAACAGCCAATAAAGTTTTACATTTTATTTTTATTATTTTTTTCCCTGCTGATGGAATCCATACGTATCAAGATGCGTCTTCTCTAGTGTGGTTTATACACTGAAGCCTGAGTCTGCAGGAAAGCTGCAGTTTCATCTTCACTATGAATTATATGGGGCTGGCCCTACTGATGTTTCCTACAACAGGGGCTGAGCTGGTTCTGTTTGAAAACCCCCCAATGTTTCAAGCGTCAAAACTGAGACTTAAGAGTGGGGCAAGAAGCCACGAAGTGGAGGGCCCAGTGCAGGAAGTGGAGGGGCCAAACTTCCTGTGTAAAGCCCGTATACCGAGAAAACGGATTGGTTAGTTGGCACAAGAGAGACCAATCAGGACGTGCACTGTGTCACTCGCTCTCCCAGTTTCTCCACAGCCCAAGAGGAGGACCAGGGCACAGGTAGCGGGGGCCGGAGGGCCACTTCGGTGCCTCTTCATACGTGTTTGGTGGCTGGTGGGGGGCCATGGGATGTCTATGAGTTGGTATGACTTCCAATATCTTCTAACTACGCATTTGATTAAAGCATAGTTAGCGACCCAAAAAATCCATCATTTAGTAGAGAGACCAGCATTCCACACATGGCGACATTTACGGGAAATTTTAAAGGAACGGTTTATGCCTCCAAAGATTTCATTATATAACCTAATAAGCTAAACTTGTACTGGACTATGTCCAAGTTTGAATAATTTCCTGAATTTCCACCTGTTTATTATTTCACCGTCTCTGTTATATTATCGGCTGTATCAGTAATCTGGTTAGAATTCTCAGCAACTTTCAAAATATGAAAATATAGAATTCTGCGCAAAGTTTCCGCTGTGAAATTTAATACGAGATATTTCTCCTCTGGGTCTGTATCATTATTTTAATAAAAGACATATTTCAGGCATTTTTTTCTCTAATATTTATTTACTTGAAGTAATGGATTTGTGTTGGTGAATCGCTAGACATGGCCGGCACAAATCCCGAGCCACAGAAGAAAAATGACCTTTGGAAAAGCAGAAAATGTCTGTCCCTGGAAGAAGCTATTCGGGGGGAGTCTCTGCATCCCAAGAATGTACATTTCTGAGTACTTGTCATGTAACCTCAATTAAAATTCTCAACATCACGTGGAAGCCACGAAGGAGAAGACGTAAAGGTGGTTTCATCAATGATCAGATGAGCTCAGTGAGACTGGGCAGCACGTGGCAGTAGAGTAAAGAGATAAAAAAATAACTGCCCCGAGTCCTGGCGATCCCATACGCATCCTACGCATCCCATACGTCCCTAGTACGATGATTGCTATGGGGCTGGCCGCTGGGCTCACTAGTAGGCTAGTGCTCCACAGTTACAACGGTAGATTAAGCTCACTGGGCACATGCCTAGGGCCTCCCGGCTTGGTGGGGTCTTCTTGCTCTAATGTCTTATCTGCTCCTCTTTGCATCCTTTTATATAAGGAAATATCACTTTATTGAGAGGGTAGTGGATACATGGAATTAATCTTCCAGCAGAAGCGGTGGAGGCAGTGGCGTCACAACCCGGGTGCGGGGGGGGTGCGTCCCGCACCTGAGTGACACCTTACAGGGGGTGACACCACACCAGGCAGGGAACTCTATGAGAGTGTAATCCGCCTGGGATCACCCTACCATTGCGCGACCTGGCGCTGGCAGATCATCACTGGACGGAGGAGGAGGAATTATGGCCCCACGCACGTCGAGGAGGTGACACCAACCCTAGTGATGCCACTGGGTGGAGGTTAGTAAAATTAAGGAGTTTAAGCATGCATGGGATGGGTTTACAGCTATCCTAGACTTAAGAGAAGGCCAGAGACTAAGGAACGCATTCAGAAATCGAGCAGACATATTCTATGTTTAAAATGCATCGGTATTCATGGAGTCACTATAGCTTTACGCCCGGCACGTCTGATGGCGGCTCCACCTCGTACCAACCTTTAGCGCCCGACATCCGGGTGGGTACTCTTCACTGACCCATTGAAAATAACAGTGTATGCAAACAAAAACTGCTTATAGACAGCAGGGTAAAACTGAAAAATAAATGAGGTCTGATACATTATAGTAAAATCCATTTAAACGGCAGATTATTGAAATTATTGATTGATTTTTATAGCACCATCATATTCTGCTGCGCTGCACAACCGATGTCATAGGGATGCATTAAGCAGCAGAATAACTACCCAAAGTACAGACAGCCAGCTCTTAAGTTTTCATTTTTTTGTGCAAAATATAAACTTTGTATTCCTAACAGTTCCTTTGAAACAGGTTGGGAATCGTTTGGAGTTGAAACATGGTTTCTGGCTCTCTGGGCGCCGACAAATAAAGGAATGCATAGCATTTAAATGTTAATGTTTTTTTTTTTTTCCAAGTTCTGATGAGAGGGGCTAAAATAACACGATTTCTTCCTGACGCTTCCTTTGTGAGATAACACCGGCAAGTAGATTCCTGATGAGGTGACGGCTCATTGCTTTTGTGTGCTTTGCTGTCAGTAAAGCCATCATCGCACCCACATAGTCTCACAAGGCCCTCCGGACGGGTGGGATACATCGCCATTCTATGGGTGCTTTTACTACTACTGATCGTTCTTCATCTAATTCTCATCCGGGATTATGACCTGATAATCTACTTTTCTCTGGTCTTGTCATGGATCACACTCATTATATACGTTACCGGCAGCCCGAGAATGTCAACATGCGCTTTCATGATCAAAGTACATTATTTTATTATCCCATTTGCATTTCTACAGATGTGGTTTAGGTCACGTAGGTAGAGTACGTGGATGTGTACTGGATGTGTACGGTGTGGGAGAATTGGTATTAACCACAGGAGGAATTCTTGCTGCTTGATTGCTGGCGTTCTTAGTAGACGGCGGGTGTATTAAGTCACCTAGGGATCTATCTGCTTATCCTACACTATTATCATAGCTTTTATTTCTATAGCGCTTCTTACAGTCCATGCATTCAAAACTAGAAGCGACGGATTTACAATCTAGAGCCATTAATTACCGAAGAGTTCCCAATTGACCTACTAGATTTGACGATTCACAAGAGTTGACATTTCGACTACTATTTCTATTAGTAGAAAGCGGATACATAAACATGTTTCTGAAAAGCAGTAAGCATTCATAACTACGCTACCCTCTGGTCTCTTGCCAAATTACCCCCCTCCCTAGAAGCGCACAAATTTGTAATTAGCCCCTTTTCAGTAAAAAAAAAAAAAGTCTGATCTACGGTCAGCTCAGAGTCTCTGTATGGCTTTGAACTTATTGGCATAGTCAAGTCATTTATTTCATAATTAATTGTATTCTAGATTATTTGATCATGAGCGGGACCCCCATAAGCCCTCCAATCTTGCCAGGAAAATGCTAGATGGCAAGCTCACGGGCAGAGTCCCTCAAATCCTTTTAAAGTACCTGTATGTGTAAATGTATATTTGATATGTATTAGTTAACCATACCATGTTTAAATTGTACAGCACAATGGAATAGGTTAGTGTTTAATAAATTAAATTAATTAATAATTGTATTTTCAATAATAAAGTAGCCTCATTTTCACATTGCTGTGTCCAGTATTGCCCTAGAAAAAAATGGAACCGTGGAACAGATTTAGAAGAATCCCTGATATTTTTGGGTTTGCATCCCAAATATCCCACCCATTAAAGCCTTTCTTTTAAGGGGTGAGGGACGCAGCTGTATTGCTAGGGTCTACCAGATCTACCTGAAATGTAAATGCAACCGCAGCCGGTAAAATTACTCAACAAAGTTAATTTATAAGCAGCGAAAATCGCTAACCACTCAAAATGCAAATGAAAAAGTATTTAATGAATAAACCTAGCGCTCAGCTCAGAGCGGCAGCTGAGGCAGCTGATTCCTTAATTCCCAAACTAATAAACCACCTACTCAGATTAACCAGCGCCTGGCCACAGTCCTAGAAGTCCCAGTAACCAGTTAAACCCTTATGTGCCCATCATCTATAAATAGAATAACTCCAACAGGCTAAAAAGTAACTATAATGGCTTTCTGTTTGATTTTTATTTTAGGTAATAGGGGCTGGGACTGGAGATTTGGGACGATTGCCAAAAGCAGGAAGGCATAGAAAACTGGCATTTGTTGCTGGCGATGTGTTTGCTCAGGGGAAGTGTAGAAGGTCAGATGCACAGAACATCGCTAGAATAATTAACTCGCTGTGGAATGCCGACGTAGTAACTTTACAGGCAAGTTTCTTTCATAAACACACACTTTTACTCTTTCCTAGTCTTCTTATTCACAATATTTTACTGTCCCAGGCAGCCTTTATGAATACTTTGATATTTTTTTAAAAAAAAGGTTAAATAAATAATAAATAAAAGCAATTACTTTAGGGAGAAGCTGCAGTTCCTCGTTGAAATCAATGGATGAACTTTCCATGCATGAGCACAAGGGCATTTATTAAATCCCCCCTGCGACATTCACGGAGCCGAAGCCGATGGTTAGTGTACCAAATGTGTGGCAAATGGCCGGCGGGTGAGGAAAGAGACATATTGAACGGGGGGCACCGCATACATTTAAAGAAACCCCTCAACTAACATATTCTTACGATATGTAGAGTGCGTACGATGGCTGGAGTGTCTCTTAAACAGCATATAAAACTATTTTGTCTTTCAAGCCTCTGTTAAACGGAAACAACCTCTAATAAATAGAACAGCCCCCACGTTTCTCTTTGTTGTTCAAGCTGTGACACTATGCTAAAGTCATCACATTAAGAGTGATGAAAGAGACGCTATATATTCATTAATTTTTTTGCAGTAACTTTATTATTTCAAGCAAAGGCAAAAAAAAATAATAAACTACCGGTATGTAGAAAGAACTTTACCGGTGCAGGGTCCTGCGTACCAGTTAAAGGGAACTGTAAATAATCCTGATTATATAGAACTAACACTTGCTGAGTGGTTGAATTAATTTGGGGCATCTTGTGGCAAACATCATAATTATGCGAGTCGGCTTATAAGTGGTGATCAGCAGATAGATGCCGAGACCGGTTCCCTCCTGTGAGGTTATACATCCCACATACTGCAGGGGGCAGCACTTCACATGTACCGGTCAGCAGCATGTGGAAAGTATCCGGTATCCTGGGATGAATGGTCGATGTGGTCACCATAACTGGCAACCTTGGTGACCTCTGAAGGCAATAATGGCATATCATAAAATGGAAACCTTGCACACATAGGTGTCCGTAGCACAGATGAAGAGGGGGCGCTATTCTGCTTTTGTCTCATGCCTTGGTTAGGGCTAACATTTTGTCCCTTCTGGGGAAAACATTAACTTGATTTAATTGGGTTTAAATAATTATGCTTATTTCACCCTAATAAGGAAATATCAAGGCTTTATCTTGCTGCATGGAGGGAAGGAATAGTGTTCCTGGGTATTTGTGTTAAAAAAGCTCCATGCTATTGGTGGGCAACAGATACATTAGGGTCTTATGAACTACAGCCAATATAATAAATGACTTCCATTTCTTCAAATCCCCATAGTGACGCATGGTAATAAAGAGTCGAGCTGTACGCTCATTTCCACCACTATCTGTGCCATTCAGCACAAATGATTTGTGGCCCCTGGCTCAAGCACTGCGTGGCCCTGGGAGTATACCTGTTCCACGTAGGTCTTGGACCTCACCTGGATATATAGTGGATGGGTTCATTCTCCACTCATTTATTGGAGGAATATGAAGCAAATGAAACCTTTGGTCTATCTCCACGAGTCGTGGCTTCCTTCCCTGCACTGTTAACACATTTTATTTTTAGCATTAAAAACAAGGACGTTGCTTTCCATTCTGAGAGACACTGCAAGGTTTCTTAAATTATCCGCTCTGTATTTCCTGTTTTTTTTCCCTTTATTAGATAAAACCCATTTTGTAATTTATTTGTAATATTGCATATAGTAATTTAGTATGATAAATAGTTTTTTTTATGCAAATATTAAATATACATTCTAAATAGTAAATAACTGGCAAAATTTTATCAAATTGGTTATCTAGACAATAGCAACATTTATAAATTTAGGATGAAAAAAAGACATACAAGTCCATCAAGTTTAACTTTGCTGTTAAACCAGAAGCGATTTCCAAATGTGAATTAAAAAGGGCACCAAATTTTGAGTTTTTTACTCCAAAATAATAATAATCCACTAATTTTTCACTGGATCAATGAGTTTCGACTAATCCCATCCTTATAACCCACTATATCCCTGTTTGTCTTTTGCAAAAAAAAAAATTAACAAATAAAAAAATATAAAAAAAATAACCCATAAAGCCATCAACATCTGTGGCGAGTGGATTCCACATCTTTATTGCTCTTACTGTAAAGAACCTTTTTTCTGCATTTATGTCACTTATTATTTTTAGAGAACGGGGAATAACGGAAGGATTGGATTAGATGTTTTTCCCCACTTTGCGTTGTCTCCGGTTTATTGCATCCTATCTGTGATCATGGTATAGCTGCAGAAAATGCTGCTGTTTTATTAGTAAGTAAATAACGATGATGTTCTTGTAGGCAGCGTTCATCTAACTTGCTAATGTAGTCAGTCTATCGAAGCGTAGCGAGTGCCTATTGAGGCCTCCTGTTTTTGAGGCTTTGTGGACACTGAACTCACGGTATGGAAAAACTTACTGGAAAAAGAATTCCACTTATTTGGTGTGTGTTTAATCAGGCTTGCTATATAATGCTGGCACTGGGTTAACACTTTAAGTGCCACATGGATGAGCATTCACACAAGGTCTAACTGCACCACAAATGCATTGGGTCCTAAGGCAGTAGACGGGACGTTTTGATTTTTCTCTTATTATAGAAACGTCCTCGTCTTATGTACATCACGGCCTGACTAGATCGGCCGAATGGTTCTTATCTGCCCTCAAACTCTATTTTTTCTAAGATTAAGGCATGAAACAGGGTGATGTTGGTCGTAGGTCCGATATGGCCTAGTACTTGCTATATGCATATGTTCTGCTGAAGTTTTAGAAACAAAATCCTCGCAGTTTTGAACGCAGTATTTTCTTTATGAAAACTGATACATGTGGCAAATTTGGCTTATTTTCCACATGATTCCTAAAATTCTTCTCTGTAGCTGTGCAGAGGCAGCTTTGCGCCGTAACAAAGTGTCTTTCATAGAGCTTTGGATTCTGCACCTTTGCTTGTACTACATATGTAATAAGTATTTGCCCGGAACGGACATCCAGCAGTTTTTGAACTACGACTCCCATAAAACTCAGTCTGTGGCTTCTGGGAGTCACTAGCAGGCTATACGGTTATGAAAATTATCACCATATACTCTGCAAAACATGACTCAATGAGTGTATTTTAAACCCCCCAAAAATTGCCAGCCTTTTATAAACCTTCTATATTCACTAATTCTTTGTGGATGTCTCTAAATGACAGTCTCGGAAGTATATATAATTTGTGGTCTGCCTTTAAACAAACCTTAAAGTACATTTTTATATCTTAATTGCAGAGTTTGGAAGCATTGTTTAAAAAAGGAGCAGGGTTCAGTAGCAAAAATCATCTTAGCCAAATGGGATTAGCGTTGCATTCTTTGATGGAAATGCGAATGACGCATGCAATACCGTTATCTTTACAAAAAAAAAAAAAACGAGTTAACCATCGGAATAACCAGCATACTTTAATGAATCCTTTTAACATGGACACATTGTTCTGCGGTCTGGTGGACCAGTGGCCAATGGAGCCTCACACTTACCTGCAGAGCCAAAAATGGTTGACCCTTTTTGTTCTTGACAATAAACGGGTGAAGATAAATCTTTTAAACTATAAAGATAAAACTTTACTGGTGCCCCAAAAAAGACTATTAACCCTGTGCTAAGTCCAGACTATTATTAATATTGTTAAAATGTCGTTATCTGAATGTTCCTTGAATAGAGGAACCATGGTAAAATAAAGTCTAACTTCTCCCTGGCTGTTAAGTTGTGATCGCAATGGAGCGGGTTTCTGAGCCAAATGCTCCAGTTACTGTGTTCTCGGTAAATGACATCATTTATTTTCCAATCTCATAAAGTTTTTCGGTGTCTAGAAAGTGAAATATATATTCTGAATTGAGAAATACATTATAAGATGTCTTAATACATCATACTGCTGGACCACACCAAGAGAAAACTGGAACGCGGATGTTCCATGAGTACGGCACAGGCAGCAGATCTAACAAGGAACAATTATATATTTTGAAAAGCTTGACTAGAAAGATTAGAAGCAAAATCTAGGTTGTGTTGATGATCTGTTAACAAAGGGATCAGCTGGGGTCCCTTAGAAACTCACTATTTTCCATGCGCTACAAGGGAATCAGTTGTTTCCGAGAGTTGTGGGTTAATTTGTCATTTCCTTACGTTCCAACATTTTTGACCTCCAGAAGTCTTAGGAAGAGTCTACTGTGGGTAACATGGTAACAGCTTTTAGTAACAGACGGGTGAGAAATGTGTTGGCATTTAAAGGGTCACAAAGTCTGCTGAGCTGGATAAGACACAATGTTGTCAACTTCAGCCAGGATGTGATGTATTACAATGTTTTTCCATTTTGATAACACTACTTTGTTTTCACATTCCCTTTTTTATAGTTATCTGTCTGATGACCCTTTAGGACGTGACCTCATGTGCTATATTTGTATTTCTCTATCTGTCCTGATAAAAGTCCCTAAATGGATCTGAAACGTCAAGTATTTTTGTTTACCACGGAATTCTAAATATATATACTTTATGCTTTGCAAACTTTCCAATTTCTTCTTTTTTTTTTTTCTTTTTAATGTGTGAGAAAGCAACCAGAGCTGCACAACGTGATTTCATTCTATCCAGTTGTTTTCTTAGCCTAAAATTCAAGTTGGAAACGATGTTGCTTTGGAATAACTGTATCAGAATGTGATCTTAAAAGTGAACGTGAGATTTATATAGTGTTAGGGTGGGTCCTGCCGAGCCATAGAACTGATTCAGAGGGGAGGGGGCAGTGCCAAGTACTGAAGGAGATGGTAGCCGCTTGGTCCTCTGGGCTTCACATAGACCATTAAATCAACCCAATACCATCCGCGGTACTTACTAGCAAGAAAATAAGCCCGGTATACAGTTTATGAAGTATATTGAAGTCCCATGGAAAAGTGTATTTCTTTGTGAGCATAAAATCCTGCGCTTTACACAGAAATGTAACTTATCATTAACAAAAGCCTGTTTTTATCTTATTTTGTTATAATAAATTTCCTGCAGACCTTGAGTCCGTCATTATTGTCAGTCACGTGATTATTTAGGGTGACTTTCCCTGCTTAAGCACCACAATGCATTAAACAAAGCAAGAATTCAGCACTCCTTAGCTTCCATCATACTGCACGTGAGACATAATTTACCGATTCAGACATTTTTTTCCAATCACCTATATGGCAGCTTAGTCTAAATCACTTGGGGTTCAGCTAGCTGAGCCTAGGGGTCTGTCCAAGCTTTGCTAGTTACAAGCCACTGGAAACCGAGTGATGCCCAAAATCAGCTGAGCTGGTAAAATTTATTACAGAAAAAGCCCAGCATGCATCTAATATCAGAAGGATTGTGTTAGATGCCCCCCTCCAAAAAAAACCCCTAACAGGTAAAAAAAAAATGTGGTTATAATCAAGATAACTTCATTTTTACTAGGGAAGTAATTACCTGCACTAATATAATGTGCTGAATTGTTATTGGTGAAAGAAGGGGAAATTACCTCTAAAATGTCTTTGATGTAACCAGAGAGGAATGTTAATCTCTCAATCTAGATCACTTTTGTGTATTAATCTGTCCTCACAGACAGCATAATCTCCCCTGCATTCCCTTAGGCAGAAAACGGACACCCGTCAGACCAGACCACTTCTGAACCCAAACCTCATAAGAACAACATAGGAAAAAATGAACTTTGAAGAAGCATTCTCGGTTCCTATGGCAGCAACCCATTAGTGCCAGATTTGGCTTGCAAAACAAAGCATTTCAAAAAACAAGGCATAAATATTGAGGATTCCGTTAAAAACTGTATGTGGGGCGGTGATGCAATATATGGCCGTATAGTTTGATGGAATCCTCAATCTTTATGATTTATACATGTTTGGGATCATGGGCCTATGGGGGTGATCCTCCTGTTGATGGGCAGATTGAGTAAACATTGTCTCCATTACATGAATGTCTGAAAAGCCAATGGCTACAGTTACTGGGATCTGAATATACAGTAATTAAACCGCTTGTGTGCTTGCTGGGGTAGTTCTCTAACTCATATGTCTCTTAAGAGAGGTCCACAAAAATACATCCTGATCTTCCACAAGAACTCTCAATAACTTTGAATCTGAAAGTTTCCATAAATTATCCTCCAGTGTTGAGTCCTTACAGCAATCTTGGGAACATCTTAGGGTTGCCTACTAAGGGATCCCCATCTTCAGTTGGTGGAGCTTTCTAATACCTACTATGACCTCACTGCATTGGACATGGAAACACAGAATGTGTCGGCAGATAAGCACCATTTGGCCCATCCAGTTTGCACAATTTCTAAATACTTTCCTTAGTCCCCGGCCTTATCTTATATCTAGGGTACCTTTATGCCTATCCCATGCTTGCTTAAAGCCCGAGAGCCTAAACAGTTAAACATTTAGTGGAGTCCCTCAAAAAGACTTATAATCATCCATGAACAACTAAAAACGCATCTTTAACCACCAGGTCAACATGCAGTCTCAATTATAGCTACAAATGGCTAAAATAATTTTAATGAAACAAAAATGTCATCTTAGCAAAAATGGAAAAATTCACACCAAGTCAAAAGCAACCACAGGCACCAAATAACTCCACACTATAACACGATTTCCTTATACTAGATCCAAGCAAAAGCTGCACTCACCCAAAATGTATACATGACCTACATCCCTTATTCTGTTCTATTTACTGGAACTGCGGGCTACCTGGCAAGCACAGATTCTGATATGACTGTGGAGATGGGGCAGATTTGGGTGTACTCTGGATGGTAAGCCTTGGACCTCATGATGGCACCAACTCAGCTAAGACTTACCTTTTCTGCCAATAACTCTCTGATGCGGTTTGCCTGTATTCGAAACTTCATGAGTTGGCCTTCCAGCGTTATACATCTCTCTTCCCAGTCGATAACTTCATTTTCACAAAGTTCCGCCATGACTGCTCTGGAAAAAAAAAAGCAATGATCGAGCGGTCACTGGGTGTCACGGACAGAACTCACTCCACCGGATCTGCTACAATAACCTTTAATCTTTCCCCTCGCATCGCAGCATTGTCACTAAATCTTATACGCCGCTTGTATTCTAAGTTTATTGATTGAGTTTATTGGAAACTTAATTCACTAATACAGTCAGCCAGCAAACCTCGTTCCTTGGGGCCACTCGCGGTGGTTACCTCTCCAATCCATACTGTCAAAACACTGCTGGGATTATGTATAAAGAGCACTTTGGGTACAAAGCTGTATTTGTGAAGCACCCATGTAATTACCTGGGGTGGCCTGGAAAACTCTGATATAATCAGAGCGCTCTAAAGAGATACCCCTTAATTTATCTAGCTGGCTATTTTAGATTTATCGTTTTCTTCCACGCCAAGCTTCATTTAAAAATGGGATGCCTGAATATGACATCATATGCCTTCGTTAAGGACAGCGCCTCGGGGTTGGCAGGCGGTGCTACCCCGGGTTAGACGTAATGCAAGGCCGAAGCAAATAAATCACTGTGTACATCCAAAAAGCATGTAGATATGTTTTTTACCAATATGTTCTAAATAAATGACTTGTTTATAGGAGCTTTTTCATGTTACTCTGTATTTTGAGAGCACACATAAAAGTGACATACAGATATGCCTTTTTTCTGTTTTTATCTTTCTACAAAAAAAAAAAAAAGGCAAATATGACCCAGGAGGTCACAGTGTAGCCTTTAAATCTCTCACTGATGAGGTAACACATTTTTAGGCTTGAGTGAGCTGGCTGAAAACTATCTTCTGTTGAATGAGAAAGTATTTTTGTGCAGAGAGAATTTTTCTGGGGAAAGGGGAATTTAATAACTCTGGATTTCATCGGGGGCCTCATGACAATCATTTTGTGATTGGATCAGTGATAAATAGCAAAAACCCATGTGTTCTAATGGAGTGTCTTACAGATGTGTGTTGGTTCCCATGACACACCAGAAGGTGACATTTTATCATAGTTTGCATGGACATTGCTGAATTTTACACACTGCCGCTGAGCAACCCCACTGGGCAGGGGAGGGCTGGCACCTTCTGGCCAGTAAAGCCTACTGGTGTCCCCCCACCCCGGTAATTAACATATGCACACTTTCACACTAACACACATACACACACTCCTGCTAGCACATGCGCACTCATGCTAACACTCCCACATACGCAATCATGCCTGCACACACTCACTCATACTAACACCCACCTCTTCTTACACATGCACACTCACTCTAACATATATACATACTCACTCCCTACCTAACCCTTAACCCCCTCTGTCCTTCCCTCACTCCTTTACTGTTTTACCCCTTCCTTTCTGCTCTCATCCCTTCTACTTACCAGGGCATCACCTCTACTATGTGAGCATCCGTTCTATTACTGCGGGGTCACATCAAACCGCATTACACAACCCCGCTGCAATCCGTCTCTGGGAGTGGGCTGGTCCAAGTTGGACCAAACTTTTTTTAAAAATTTAGAGTGGTATCAGATAAATGCACGGATAGCTGTGAAATCAATAGATTTTTTGCAACACAACTCAATTGCAGCTCCGAAATGGCCACCGTGCAATGCATTTTCTTATTGGGTCTTCCCTGTGGTTTTGTGCATGTGTTGTATGGGACCCCTAGGAATGCAGGGCCCAAGGTGCCCTAGGGCCTCGCTATGAACCAGTGGTCGGGGAGGTGCCTGTAGATGGACACCACTGACCGCCACAAAGAATTCCGGTGTCCACAAAAAGCCCTCCTTTAAAGCCCTCCTACCTCACTGAAACTACCCACTGCGTTCCTGCGCAGCTATTGAGGATGTGACTTTTTAAGAACCTTCCCTTTAAGACAACATTAATTACATGCCAAGGCTGTCTTTTTTGGCTTTTTTTTTTTTTAATAGGACCTATAAGTTGGGTTGTGCTACTCGCTCTTCCGCAAATCGCTCTCCTCCCTTGTGTTCGGATACGTATTATGATCTGATCCAACTGATCATATTCATTTATTTAGTGAGGGCTGGATGAGGGTACCCGTGAGCTTACATGTTTTTTGATGGATTTCATTGATTTTTCTTATGTTTGCAGGGATGAATAAGACCTTTCATTATCATTCTTGATTATTATGAATTATGTCTTCTTTATCAATAAATCATGGATTCTCTATTCTAATTACAATGTTTAGTACGTAGCGTATGTACTTGAGATTATCCCATCACGATAAGTATTTACTAACAAGAGACTGTTCTGTATTAGACTTTATAGTATATAGAGTGAGCGGCTCCACTAGAGGTTAATAAAATATTAAATTAGAACTCGGAGGCGGAATAGAACGCAGCGATAGACCAGCAAGAACCAGCACTATTCCCAGATTTTCAGTGTATGGGGTGGGGTGTCCAAGAACTTGCCAGGTGCCGTTTCAATATTTTGGAGGATTTGTGGGAAGGGAAAGTTATGGTCAATTACAATGTGTGACTCAATGGATCCAGAGTGAAATAACAGCTGCCGTTCTATTAGTCACGGATTTATTAAACCAGATGATTTTCATTAGGCGATCACATTTTGGCTACAATGTGGTAGAGATTTTCTGAGGAGTGGTCCTCTATATAACATGGAGAATTATTCCTTTTTCGTTAGGGAATACTCCCGTTATATAACAGTGGGAAAGAAGAGGTTATACTCGATGGAATGGCCGTTTTCCAGCGTATCAATCTTTCCCGAGCTAAAGTATAAAATAAGAGATATTGTATCCAAGGCGACCTAACTCCCATGATGGGCAGCCAACTATATGCGTGAAATAGTAAGATTCCAAAAATTTTACATTGGTCATACTAATATCCAGGTTAAGGTTATCCCAGGATTGCAATTTTGTTAGATTAAAGGGTCAGTTTAATGACATATACTCATGGCTAGATTAAGGAGTTTGGGGCACTGGAGCAATTTTACAGGAAAAGCCCCTTCTCTGGATTTTCTGGCTTTAGAAACCTGTTTTCCCCTTTCTGCCTCTTGTGTTCTATTCTTTCCTCCCTCTTTGACAATTTCTTTTTCCATCTCACTTGTTGACATCTTTTCTTCACTTTAATTTTAAATTTTTCAACATCTTTCTAACTTCACTACACACACACACACACACACACACACACACACACACACACACACACACACACACACACACACACACACACACACACACACACACACACACACACACACACACACACACACACACACACACACACACACACACACACACTACTGTTCCAAAGTTTGGGGTTACTGAGAAAATTCCTTGTGTTTGAAAGAAAAATGTGTCCATTAAAAAAACATGAAATCCAGCACAGACGGGGTAAATGATTATTGTAGCTGGAAACGGTTGATTTTTAATGGAATCTCTTCATAGGCGTACAGCGGCCCTTTATCACTCCTATCACTCCTGTGTTCCAACGGCACGCTGTGTTCGTTAACCCTAGTTTAAGTTTAAAAGGCTAATTGATCATTAGAAAACCCTTTTGCAATTACTGTATTTGCTTGATTATAAGACAAGTTTTTTTTTTTTTTGGAACTGATATGGAACATCTCGCACACACGCTCCAAGTAATCAAAAATGTGCATTTCCCTCCGATGTAATCTTATTTTACAATCTCTGTTTCTTACCGTCACCAAATTTGCTGATTTTCTTTGCGTGGCTCACACTTTAGCACAACTTTAATACATAGCATATGAAAGAAGATTGTTCGAGCCTCGCTACCAAATGTTGGATTAGGCAGGGTGAGCGCAGCAGTTTTGCCTGGCCCTGTATGATGCATAATGAAGCGAGTTAGATGAAACTTCAGCTCTTCTGCAAACTCCTTATTTTGTGAATACACCTTTTTCAGAAATCGGTGGCAGTAATCAGGAAGGTATATTCATCAATCCCGGAGACTTCACGATAAATTCATGTTTCAACTCCCTGATCAGCTCTCCGGACCCGTCTCACGGCACAGCCTCCGTGGATGGAGCCATTTACTCGGGGCATCAGGGATTCAGGTTCCAAATCAAGATGCCAGGCACACGGCTGAATACATTTAAGTTACCCCATCATCACAAAATCTGCCCGCAAATCTCAGCCGTCCTCTGCACAATAGGGCATCGCGGTGAGGAGGAGAGAGACAATGGTCCAGGTAGCCATTTATTGTAAGAAATTCAGCAGTTGTGTTTAGCCCTGCGGCAGAAACACACAGCTGCGCACGCATGCCGATGTACTGATAGAAGAGTGGAAATTCCCCTTTAGAGTTTTATCTGCACTTTACCCCCCCACACACACACACGCACGCACGCATAAACACACTGACCTCATACTCCAACGCTTACACCTACTCACGCTCCGAATTAACTGCTTGTGTGAAGGGGAGCCACAGATTGCTCTTTTAACTATTGGTGAATATTCTCTGGAGCTATATGCCAGTGATGGCAGGTTGTGTACGCATACCTCCCAAGTGTCTCCATTTTCAGGGACTGTCCCATTGGAGATCAGCGAATTCAATTGAGGCCTGAGCTCTCCTGTGGCCTCCTTGCGATGCAGTGAAGCTTTGTCCCGGGATATGATTCAACTTCACTGCCCTGTGAGGTGTAAGGTAGATGCCCCTGGTCCTGCACCTGTCCCGGTTTGGACAGTGTGAGTTGTGTGTCAGTGTATGTATCTATCTATACATCACTGTGTGTGCGCATGAATGTACATATTTCATGCACTCAAACTAGTTATGCTTTTGTTAGTGTCTGCCCCAGGGGGAAGTTAGTGGGGGTTTTTTTGTGAATTTTGCCCTGGGGCAATTCAAAATTCAATTCAACAGGAAGAATGAAAATGAATAGCCTTATTGACAACATACAAATTTGACAATATAATTAACAAACATTCTGGCACAAAATGATAACTATTTGTCAATTGATTAGGAGCCATTGTACAGCACTGCGGAATATGATGGCGCTATATAAAACAATAATAATAATAAGAAGCGGATTAAGATGCAGTACCAAACACAGGCCATGTAACTGATTTACCTTCACTTCTAATACAACATACGTCATTCATTCATGAAGTCTAATTATTAGTAGTTTACATAGCAAAATATTCTAAAGCACTGGAAAATAATGTATTTATCTACTAATTAATTAAAAAAAAGCTTTAAATAGTTGACAAGTATATAGCAAAACATCAGTGGACCAGGCTTTCCAGGTTTGGCTGGCTTAAGGTTAATAGGAGTTGCAGCCACGGGTGTTACAATAAGGTTTAGTTGCTTTTTGAGCAAAATGCTTTATCCTTTTTTTTTAGTGGGTTGTGATGTTATCTGCAGTATTTATACATGGGGGGCAACTGAGACATAAATCAGGCAGTGGTCCTCTCTCTTTGGGCACTCCTGGTTAACATTTCTGGAGAGACTAATGGCCCCATCATGCACGGCCAGCTGCCATCTAGCAGAGCATAATGAGAGTTGTAGTTCAAACTTTTCTAGATCGTAATCTTGCGGCTCTCTTGCTCCATATTAATCTGTCACTTCTAGTTTTGTCAGATATTTTCAATGTATGGACTGTAAGAAGTGCCACATTGTGGGCGATATACAAATAAAATATAATAATAATAATCATACAGGTGTTGTAGTCACACAAGCTGTGAGACCAGTTGCAAATACTGATCACTGACATTAACCATTTATTTATGAATACGACGCAACAGCATATAAAACACACTGAGAAGCTGCTTGTGGCCCCCACTGACCTCTGGGGCCCCCTACAAAGTATGATGGCAAGTGCCACACAGTCAACAGAATGCTGCAGCACTGTCACCTTCTGAAGGGATATATATATATATATATATATATATATATCTATATATACACTCCTTGTGTCAAGTATAGTTTAACCCTTCATAGATAAGCCCCTTAAAACCTGTTTACCCACAGAGAACGATCAGAAATGTATAATATTAGTTTTTATACTTCTGTAAACTTATCCACCTATCAGCAAAGTTACAAAAAAGTTACACTGTTGCAGACGAACGGGTTAATCCAGATCCCGATACTCAGCGTAGGGACCCGAAGCCGCTACAAATGATGCCCGTGAAGTGACGGCTCTTCGGGAGGATGATTTTAATCCTTTCCCCATAAAAACAAAATGCCTTCAACGCTCCTCTATCATACTTAACCGGTGCCGCTAACTGAAACTTCATCGGCCACACTACAACTCCCATCAGCGGCACTACCACCCCCATCAGCGATACTACAACTCCCATCAGCGGCACTACCACCCCCATCAGCGGCACTACCACCCCCATCAGCGGCACTACAACTCCCATCAGCGATACTACAACTCCCATCAGCGGCACTACCACCCCCATCAGCGGCACTACAACTCCCATAAGCGGCACTACCACCCCCATCAGCGATACTACAACTCCCATCAGCGATACTACAACTCCCATCAGCGACACTACCACCCCCATCAGCGGCACTACCACCCCCATCAGCGATACTACAACTCCCATCAGCGATACTACAACTCCCATCAGCGATACTACAACTCCCATCAGCGATACTACAACTCCCATCAGCGACACTACCACCCCCATCAGCGGCACTACTACCCCCATCAGCGGCACTACAACTCTCATCAGCGGCACTACAACTCTCATCAGCGGCACTACCACCCCCATCAGCGATACTACAACTCTCATCAGCGGCACTACCACCCCCATCAGCGATACTACAACTCTCATCAGCGGCACTACCACCCCCATCAGCGGCACTACCACCCCCATCAACGATACTACAACCCCCAGCAGCCGCAGATATCCATGGAAACACAACGTACAGAGTGCAGCGAAGCTCTCAACAGCACCTACCTGGCAGACCGTCCCCGGGAATGCGACGTCCTCCCTGGGCTCTCCAGCAGCCCGCAGCCTGCAAGCTAGCAGCCCAACAATGAAGCCACTATCCCCAGACAGGCCGGGTAGAGGAGCCCAGTCATTCACATCCAAGGCGAAGTCCTGCCTCTGACACACACACGCACACATACATACATACATATACATACACTTACACCAGTACGGGGCAACTGGAAACAGGACGTCAGCAGAAACCCAGCTCAGAGGATGCGATATTAGCTCATAAAATCAAACATTTAAGGCTGGATTTATAAGGATCACAGAACTGAAGCCGTTCCCAGCAGTAAAAAGATTCACATAAAAAACGAAGATAATCCGGGTGAGTAACTTTCCTCCGGTAACCGGCGGCAGCGTGTGAGACGCGTCCCGACATGACATCCATTTACTCTGCAACAGCGCCATCTAGTGGCACCTTTCTATATGACAAGGAATCATTGATGGTTTATTCACTAAAGAAAGAGTTATAATAAAGACAGTTGGCAAGAGAGCTGTGATTTCAACTCCTTCACTTCAATAATCTTTAGGAAAGAAGGGGGGGCTGAGCTGGCCCTGTATAATGTATAATTCAATGTGTGCAGAGACTGATAACTCAAAAAGTTAGCTATACAGGGCCAGCCAAGCACCTCCAGCAGCGGAATCGCACCGGGGTTGGACATTCATAATGTATATTATTATTGGTATCCTTTATTTAATGTTGCACCTCAAACTCTCCCTTTAGTGAATGGACCCTATTTTTTTTGAGAATTTACTTTTTTTTGTTAAAGTGTTTTCTTATCTTCCAAATTATGGGATACATAAAAAAGGAATACGGCTGTGGCTGGTAGGGGAATCTAAAAATCTGATATTCGTAGCAAAATAGTTAAACTTTTTATAGGTATTTACTTGCTTTTTAACAATTTTTGTACCAGGCACCTTATTCACCTGTCTAGGTGTGCTACATTATATTATTATTATATGTTTTATATAGCGCCATCAAATTCCATAGCGCTGTACAATAGGTAGACAGGACATAACAAGTACATGTAAACCCAAAACCTCCCCATGCATTCTGACCTGGAGGCTTGAAAACAGCTAAAACCCTTTAATGCCAGGTATGCCTGCTTAACGGGATAGTCCATCCATCACATGCATGTGTGTCCCTTTAAATGAATATTTCCTCTGCCCTGTAAATGCATGCATTGAGTCAGTAGAAGTCCCCGTCCCCCATGCATTTGCCTCTTCCCCTGACCCCCGGCCTGACCCCCAGCCTGACCCCCAGCTCCTTGGCTGTACTTTAATACGCATTCTTTATTAGAGAGACAGCATGAGATCGTTGTCCCTTTAAAAGGCTAAAGTGACATCCACTGAAAAGTACCAGAGCCAAGTGACTCTTCAGAGCGAAATAATTCACACAACGTCTGTATTTATCACAAAGACACATTCATGTGAAAACAGGAGATAAGAATCCAAAATGAGAGGAGACCGAAACTTTTTTAGATTTTGGGATTTTCCTTGAGATGGACCCAAAGTATCCACCATCTGGGATTACCCCAACACCTTATCTCCCGGCAGTCCAAGGACCACTTGTTTAACGATAACCCTTTTCATGCTGTGACCTATTGATAGCTATTTATAGTGGTTTTAACCCCTTTGTGACCGGACTGTTTTTTTTATTATTATTTTTGTACCCTTAGTGACAATGGCTGTTTTAACATTTCTGTGGTGTTTGTGTTTAGCTGTAATTTTCTTCATTCTCATTTACTGAACCCACGCAAATTATATGTTTTTTTTCCAGGACAAGAAGGGCTTTATTTAGATACCATTATTTTGATCATATGATGTACATGGGAGCGGTTACAGTGCACAGTCCTTTAATGTAGTAGCCAGACACCTTGCCAACTTCAATTATTAAGAGAATCCCAGATTAATCGTGTAAATTCTCAAGACTGCAAACCACGCCCTCTCATACTAGTCATAGTTTAGGGAACAGGTAAGACAATTTACATTGTACGTAGGCGGAGACACCAGCCAGATAGCTCCTCCCCTCGCGTCAATTACAGTTACGAAGAGGCTGGTCTTGCTCGCTCCTGCCTTTCATGCGCTCTCTGTGTAGAGCGGTGCAGACACTGCCGTGTTAGCTCCGCCCCCTCATT
The DNA here is from genome assembly GCF_027358695.1 of Spea bombifrons. Classification (NCBI taxonomy): domain Eukaryota; kingdom Metazoa; phylum Chordata; class Amphibia; order Anura; family Pelobatidae; genus Spea; species Spea bombifrons. Next base: position 12,031,920 of record NC_071089.1, on the reverse strand, counting down.
CGCAAGTAAAATGCTGGACACGCTAGATCCGCCCATTTATCCTGCTTAAAAACTAAAATGCTGGAGACGCTGGCACGCTAGCTCCGCCCCTAAAGATTCTCACACTGTAGAGGTGGTGACAGCGGCGGAATAGCCCGCCCCTCACATGCGTTTCAGTGAAGGGAGGAGAATCAAATATGACTGAAGTCTGTTACATTTAGAAGTGAAGAAACGGGCCAGCCCCGCCCTTTCATATATTACGTCTCTGGATAGGCTGATCACAGTGCTCCGCCCCCTCACTTCCTGCACATGGTGTACTACGTCCAGGGAAGAGGAAGAAGCTGCTGTAGTTACAGTCAGACACACGGGTAAAGAGACACAGACCGGTACACGTGCTTTTAATCATCTGTTACCGTCCGTCCGTACGTACGGACAGCGTGTCCAGTCATTGTGCCCTATCCGCTGGGCCACATAAATGCGCTGGACGGGGGCTTCTCACCGCCCTATATATCGCATGCAACTGGTACCATGTTACCTCTGCATGTGTGCTCACGTGCATATACATGTGTTGGGGTTGCTGCACAAATCACTGAATGATAACATGAGCACACTAACACGGGTAATGTGCATGGATCAGCCCCGAGTTACCGGCACGTTATAAATATATACAGTATATATATATGTACTAATAGTATTACACACGGTTTTGGTTGTAATGTTGTATTTTTTTGTAATGAATAAATTGTGTTGCCCTCTGATATGTTATGAGCTGTTATAATACTGAGTAGTTGGGCCGCTGCCCTGATGTTTGGGGGTCTAAATCATTATTTTTTTGTAAATCATTCAGAGATCCTGAAAATGGTATCAAAGAAGAAGAAGGAGGTTAAAGTTGACTCGCTGGTTCTTGATGGCTTCGCGGTTGAGAAACTTAAACGTAAGCGCTTGTTCATAATATTAGCACAATGTGGGGGGAGAAGTTCTGCTTGGGTTCCTGTAGATTGTAAGCTTCTGAGCCGGTGTCTGTTTACCTAATTTATGGGTTCGTCTTAGTCTGTCGGTTCTAGGTTTCTCAGACTCTTTGAATGTATGGACTGTAAGAAGTGCTGAGTACATTGTTGGAACATCTGAATGACACCGGATATTATACTCTATTACAGGACTTGCTTTGTAATTTGTGGTCCCGTACCTATCGAGGTCTGGTGCTTGCTGGCCATTCCAGTCTCTATCTGGGCTGTTTTGTTACATTTATATGTGTTCTAGCTCTTACCATTTATTCTGTCAATTACATAACCTTGTTGACGGCATATTCTATTTATGTTTAATATGTTGGTGTGTTTACCTGCGGTGCTTCATATCCATGGAATGGCGATAATGCACAGAATCTATAAGAAACCTTGTACTTTCTGTTCCCAGGTTTTGTGGAAGACAAAGCTGAAAACGTACCGTCATTACTGTTACATTGTATACAGCTCCAAGATGGCGTCCAGCAGATCCACTGTATCAAAAAGGTAAACCATAGAGAGTACGTGGTAAATATATCGTAATAACGTGAACTACCTACTGTGTGTTCATCATTCATGTTATCATACCCATTTTAATACAAAAAATATATTTTCATTTTGAGCTTCTCAGATTTTTCTTTGACACATCCTTGGTGTGGAAAAAATAAAACTTCTTATCCACATAGAATTAAAGTGAAAGTTAATCATTTTTAGGCATGACCAGCCGTAATATCACTTAATGATATTCAATGTACATTTTGTGTGGTCTTCTGAATGCCCTGCAGGAGATGCATTTGGCCAAAGTCCATTTAGACCGCAGTGGACCTGTGTAAAGTGTTCCCATTGATTTCAATGGGAGCACTTTCCTGCCACTGATGGACAGCTTAAGCAGCCAATCGATGACAACAACTGTTGGATCATGGACATAGAAAGGAAGATTTTGCAGCGTGGCTGCAAATTCTGTGTCCGGTGTTATCAGGTAATGTCTTATTTTGCTTATGATTTGCATTCTTCTGTAGTGTCAGCGACATTAGACAGTCCTTGTCTAGGGAAAAGTTTATTGGGGTGGCCTGGAAGCCTAACTCGGGAAAAATAAGAGAACGTCATGTGTAGCCCAAACACAAGGTTTAATGACATGTGAGCAACATAGCTTAAAGACTATGCAAAATGATGTCATGTATGTAAAGTGTGTTTTAAGGTATAATAATGTTATGTAAATAAAAAGTCATTTTTAACCCCTTCGCGACCTTTGCCGGTTCAGGACCGTCATGACAAGAAGGTCACTAAATGACCTTTGACGGTCCTGAACCGTCAAAAAGTTAAATAAGCTTAGAAAGTGATCAAGGATCACTTTCTTCGCTTAAACGGCCTTGCTGCAATGCCTCGATGTCGAGGCATTCAGCAAGGCCGAGATCGGCATCGGGGGCCATGTCTGGCCCCTCCCCGGGGCGTCAACAGCCGCCATACATTGTATGGCGGCGGACGCCCGTTTTAAAAGCGTTTAGGAGGCGATCAACGATCGCCTCCTAAACTTAAATGGTGTCGCTGGAATGCCTCGATCAGGAGGCATCCAGCGACACCAAACACTTACCTTTAGGTGGGCTGTGACCGCTCCGGAGAGCGGTCACAGCCGCAGCTGCCGGTGATCTTCGCCATCAAGTAAGATGGCCGCCGCTCTGTAAAAAAAACAAACAAGAAAAAGTTTGCTAGATGGTCTCCAGACCCTCTAGAGAACTGGCTCCACTTGCTGGTTGAATACAGGTACTGCATTCAACCATGCAAGTCAATGGAGCCCAGCTTTCTAATCACTATGTGATTAGTAAAATATTCAAAAAAAAAAAAAATGTGCTAACATTTAAAAATAATTATGCAGTGATGTCACTAGATGAACCATCCAGTACCAGCAAAATGTGTAAAAAAAATATAAAAAAAGTATTAAAAAAATAAAAAAAATAAAAAAATAAAGTTTATTATTTTGAGCAAGTGCTAAAATTTCTCAAAAATCTCAAAGAGTTAAAATAAAAGCACTTCAAATACCCAAGGGGTGTCTAATATATAAAAAAAATGGCTGATGGGGTAAATTGGAGTGGCCTAGCTCACAGATAGGGCATAGGTACAGACTGACCAAAATGGAGAAAAAAAGCGCACTTCCCAAATGTGGCATTTTAAATCTGAAACAACCCGACAAACCCATGCATGTCAGGTATCACTGCACTCAGGAGATGTTCCTGAACACATTTTGGGGGGTTGTTTGACAGTGACATATACCAGAACCTGTATATCTATAACTAAAGTACAATTTGTGTGAAAAAAATTGCTATTACAAAGTTTGACAAAGTGTAGTTCTATAATTGGTGCATGGAAAGGGTTAAAATAACAGCATTCGGAATACCCTGGGGTGTCTAGTTTTCCAAAATAAATGGTTTGAATGGGTTAAATTGAGTTAACCGGCTTCAAAGATATTCCAAAGAGGAGAGGGAGGCACAATGACCAAATGACCACCTGAATTACGCATGCCCCAAAAGTAGCCTTTTACCAGCCAAACAATCTGACAAACCCATGCATGTGGGGTATCGCTGTACTCAGGAGATGTTCCTGAACACACATTGGGGTGTTGTTTGATAGTGACATATACCAGAACCTGTATATCTATAACTAAAGTACAATTTGTGTGGAAAAAAAAATAAAAAAAATTACTATTACAAAGTTTGACAAAGTGTAGTTGTATAATTGGTGCATGGAAAGGGTTAAAATAACAGCATTTGGAATACCCTGGGGTGTCTAGTTTTCAAAAATATATGGTTTGAATGGGTTAAATTGAGTTAACCGGCTTCAAAGATGTTCCAAAGAGGAGATGTAGGCAGACTGACCAGATTTGTTAAAAAAGATTTGGAAATCATAAAACGCTGCTTGTACTTATTGCCCTATAACGTACAAAAAACAGCAAAAAAACATAAAAACATTGGGTATCTCTAAACTCAGGACAAGTAGTAGAATCTATTTAGCTAGTTTTTTTACTTGCTTTTTTAGGTGAGTAAAAGATTTTTCAAATAAAAGTCATAAAATGTCTTTTTTTTCAATTTTTCACCATGTTTTTTTTATTTTTTTTATAGTAAATAAGATGATACGATCAAAATAATGGTATCTGAAGAAAGCCCATCTTGTCCTGAAAAAAACAATATATAACTTATGTGGGTACACTAAATGGGTGAGGAGAAAATTACACCTGAACACAAGCACCACAAAAGTGTCAAAACAGCCTCGGTCCCACAGGGTAGAAAACGAAAAATGAGCCCGGTCCTTAAGGGGTTAAAAAAGAAGCAAAAGTCATGTACATGAAAATTATTTTATTATAACAGATTGTGCCTCTCTTGGAAGATCTACACATCAGCTCTGCAGATACAGACATGCTTTATTGCTGCTTAAATGTCCTGGCTAAGATGTACTTCTCTGTCGCCTCCAAGAACCCTTTGAAAAAAGCTTTGGCCAGGTAAAACTTGTAAGAAAACATCATATCGCTGTTGAAATATATATATATATGTATGTGTGTGTGTGTAAAATGCAGTTTGTAGATGATGACATCATCTCTCCCCGCTGGTTGAATGGTGTTCGTATTTTTATCTCTTTGATTTTAGCTCGTTGAATGGCCTCTCGGATCGCTGTACGGCTGCAGCTGCTCCGGTTTTTATACGTTGCATGAAAGAGGACATTGAGAGCGAAGATCTAGGACATTATCGGAAAGCAGTAGATAACCTGGCTTCCTGCATGGAGAGCTTTAACCTCGGTACAGCCTGCGTTCTCCATGATGCATTAACGTTACTGCATTCAACGCTTATATATAAAAAATTAAAAAAAAAACACCCCTAATGTCTCATACTTACAAGTATGTGAGTGTCATACATCATTTTTAAAAAAAAAAAAATACTGTTACTGTTCTGTGCACTAAAGAAATCTGTATGATGTTTGCAGAGCAAAATAAGTGACGTATTTTAAGAGCATTGTACAGCGCTGTGTTATATGTTGGTGCTATATAAATCGCTAAGTTCAGAACAAGAAACTAATCTGTAAGCCACTTTGACAAGTTTGTTGGACAATCATGGAAGATATAATCATTTTTATCATGTAGTAGAATGTTGCTGCGTATTTGGTTTCTCTGTCTCCTTAAACAGGACAGGTAGGTTGAGGAAATGCAGTAACCGTACTAAGTTCTTTTTTCAGGTACCGCCTGTGTCGAGAGTCTGTTCGTGGAAAGTGAGTACTCTTCAGATTCTACACGATTGTGATTTTATGCATGTATCTGTTACTGAAAGGAACTAGTAGAGTAATACTGTCCTGTTACAGGTTAAGGTGATAAATGATTATCTTCTGGTCCTTTGAGAGACTCCAACCTTAATGAAACTTCAGTCAGTCCTAGATTCAGGATATCCATATACCTATCCCATACATGTTTAAATATACATGTATTTACTTGTACCACTTTTGCTGGGCGGCTATTCTTTTTTTAAACACTTGAAGCCACTTTTAGTATCATTAATGTAAATGTTAGGCCTGATGATGCTATAATAGATGGTTCATCGGGAGCCGCCACCTAGTGGCCACGCTTATAAATACACCTTTACTGTTTTGGGACTGTTCTTATTTGTAATGCGTAGGTTTGTACTGTTTAGCAGAGGTTGGGATAACCGAATGTTCCGGGTTATCTTATTCCAGCTTAAGGTTTATGTTCTACTCAAACATTTTGTTTTTGTTTGCAGTTCTTCAATTCCTGGTAAAGGTTTTACATACGTTTCAAAGTCAAAACAAGTGAGTACAAAACATGATCTTGGAAGAATGTTTCAGAAAATTATTTATGCAACTGGCTGTAAATTGTAGCCTTTTGCAAAGTGGATTATTATCTTTATAAAATTCTTATTAATAATTATAAGTGTTTCCCAACCGGCTCCTGAGAGCTTCGATTCTTAGTTGTTTTGCATTATATTCCACTGCCCTGTCTGTGCCGAAAGAATGTTTTTAGTTAAGCTTTTTGCAATATATTTGTAAATAATTATTATAAATAAACTTTATATTTTATATATTTTGTCTTCTCAAATTGCCTTGTTTTCTTTTTGCTATGCAGCATAAATGAAATAAACTAAAGAAAAATGTTTTTTTTTTTTAAATTAAGAATATATAAACGGTTATTTTTTCTTATGCGGATGATCATCTTGAATACAGGTCCCATCGATTCGTAAACTTAATTACATCCAATTTAATAGTTTGTTGGTATTTTACATGCAAGAAACGCCACAAGTGGTAAATGTCATGCCGGCCGGTTTAATGCACATGGTAGCCGAGTGTTACCTTTAAGGTAACAGGTGTGTGTGTTTTTTTTTGGCATGCAAGTGTATAGAGGGATTCTCTTTTGGTGAATAATGAATATATCGTACTTACAAAGTATTTGACTCTTGGTTAATGGGAATTTTTGACAGACCCTTTAGGTCTTCTGCTCAACTTGTGTTGATTTTGCAAGCGATGTAACTTAATCAAGGCCGTTGGTGATGCTATAACTTATAAAAATTAAGATCTGTATTTCAAACCCCAGAGCAGTGCCTCGTTCTGCTTCAAACTGTAAAGAACCTTCTTTTAGGAATAAAGAAGGAATAAAGAACCTTCTTTTATTTTCCCGTTAGGAAAGTCCTTGGTAACGGTCTTGCTCAGACGCAGCTGATGCACGACTTGTTAACAGCTGTGAAGTTTTCCATGGTTCTGGTGCAGAAGGTTCAGGAACCCATAAGGACCGCGCTACGGGCAGACGACCGGTCACCTCTTTGGAAGACTATGTGTGATCTGCTGTCTTGCTTCACTGAAATAATCATGGATGGTAAGCGCTGAATAATGAATACAGTATGTTCTGCCCAGGTGGAAGAACTCTTACTTTCAGAAGACCTGACTTGTTTTGAAAATAACTGAATAATAGTCACGGCACCTTGTAAATGGGAAAAGCGTTACCTTTTGGGAGAAAAAAATTTGATCTAACTTTAGAACATTTAGAATTAATTTTAACTTCAACTTTCCCAAGAGCTGTGTTGAGTTAAGTGAGGGACTGTCAGTAGAACAAACTGAGGGTAACAATACAATCGGAGGCGAGGACAGGTCCAACTTCTTGGCAGTGGACAAAAGTCACTAGTAAAAGAAGGAACCTTGCCAATCTGGGTTCTTGGTAATTTTAGTGCATATAAAAGGAAACCTAGAATTTGATGGCAGTTAAGAACCGTTCAGCCCATCTAATCTGCCAATTTTTCCTGATGTAAAGACTTAAATGTTAATCGGTCTTGTCTTAGGCTGGGGTAACCATATTCTTATCCCATGCATGTTTTATTTGCTCACTGTGTTCACATGTTAAAGTAATAAACCTAAAGGATTATGTCCCAGAGGCAAATATTTTGAAAATGGCGTGTACTTTATGTCCTTCTCTTCCCAGAGGACCTCTTGCAAAACGTTCAAAGTACATCAGGGATGGCGGTCATTCTTTACTTAAAGACGATGTTTGAGGACGGCGAAAAGCTCCCTAAGTTGGCAAGTATACTTCTCGTGTGTTTCATGATTCAGTGCACTGTAATTAGCTGTAGTCTTAGTCACTTTATCCCAAAACACTAGTGTTTACAGTGTAAAAGTTGGAAGGCTCTTTACAAGTATCCAAAGAGCAATTTTAGACACAGATCTTTATATCTCTGATTCGAGAGTTAAGACCCCATCCACATTCACCAAATGGGACTGTGTGGACACAAATATAACCCTGTGGCTACATGAGGACTTGCCCGATATCTTTAAATCCAAGAAGCCCAAGGGGCAGTTGATCCCTGCCACCTTTTACAGATCTTCCCTGTACATCCCTGTTGGATGCTTTGGACTTATCTGAGTAAATGACTTTGTGTAAATAAATGACAGGAGATACAAGCTTGCCCAGAGCCGTATTAAATGTTTTGCCAATTAAATTTTCCTATAGAAATATCACCAGGTTTATGTATGAATGTAAGTGACGAATTGGAGCAGACCCTGTGTGATCATTAATCCTATCGTCTGTCACAGTTTCTTTGTAGAGTAAGGTTCTGGAATCTCTGTTGGTAAATACAGGGCATTGTGAAGGCTTGTCTCAGTTTTCTTCTGTCTCCTCCGTGCCAGAGTTATTGATTAATGTCAGTGTGTTTAATGGTGCCCTTGCAGGTTAGCGACGTGGTCCTCGGTTCTCTGGATCCAGACGCTGTGCCAGGCTGGTTTATGAGTTCCTGTGGTAGTCGGTGTAAAGATCTCTCCGACACAGCGATGCTCTTTCTCTGTCAGGGATCTCTGGCCATGCTGGGGTGGAAGAATGGCAGCATGGGAGACAGTGGGGATAAACTGCTGCTTGACCTTTTATCGACATTACTGACGCTGAGCTCACGGTAATGTACCAAGCGGATAACTGATCTGTCCGTTTCTGTGTGTGTTTACCTTTGGGGGACACCCCTTAAAGCAAAAGGTGGTCAGCCATTTGTTTTCTTTTTCTTTTCTCCAGTTTAAAAGAATCAAGCACAGCTATGTTTCTATCCAGAACATTAGCCCTCTGGACATCCTCGGCCCTGGACGTCCTCAGGTCATGCTCCTCAGACTTGAAACCCAGCCTTAGAGGGAGTTCTGCTGCGTGTGGCAAGCTTCTGGAATATGTGTACATCCACTGGGAACATCCGCTGGACGCCATACGTCACCAGACCAAAGTCATTTTCAAAAACCTCCTCCAGATCCACAAAGCTGCTGTTTCGGAAAAGGATGAGGCCGAAGACCTGTTTCTTTCGGAACTGACACACAAATTATTAGACTTAGAGTGGCACTCCAAAGGGAAGTACGCCTCCCTCGCTTGTCTCGTGGAGTGTGTAGGAGCTGAACAAATTTTGGCTGTCGATCAGTCAATCCCAGTCCAGATTCTGGATGTTATGGGAGACCAGTCTTTTGCACCCTACGCCAGTAATCTCTTGGAGGCAATGTTTGTGAACCACAAAAACCAGCTCATGACGAAAAATGGAGAAAACTCCTGGATCGATCAGTGGCATGATGCCTGGGTCTCTCCTCTTCTCTTACGATTATGTGAGGGAGAGATAAACCAAACCACGTACATCATCGATTACTATTTACCCAAATTACTGAAATGCAGCCTTGCAAGCCTTAATTACATGATAGAGATTCTGCGATCCTCCGCTACAACAAATGTTGGTAAGTGTAGAACCGCTAGTTTTGGCAGTTTTAATGCAGAAACCGCCCAAATGTGCCTTTTTTCATATAGTGAGTAACTTATTGTTATTTTTGTATAGTATGCATGTCCTGTTTTTTTGTTTTTTTTTTTATTTAAAAATAAAATATATATTTCCCTTTTTTTAGGCTCTGCTAATAATCGTGGTGCCCTTGGTGCTTTGATGGCGTGTTTGAGGACAGCCCGATCCCATGGGCACATAAGATTTACAGAAAACTACGTGTGGAGTGGAGTGGTCTCTGTATCCTTAATCCAGCAAGGCTTGGTCCACATCCATGACCAGGTATGGTTTTATCCCATCTGGTTGACCCTGAATTAAACAGACCATTAAAGTGTCAGATGAGATAAGGTTTCCTTACAGCGGTAAGTGAGTTATCTTGCTGCAGATCCCTTCCACAGAGTTCTTGAGGTTCCAGTAAAGAATCATAGTAAAGTGATTGGGACGTGGCCTAGACTGTCTCTTGATTAGTTTCCAGTTGGTTCACTGCCACCAATTATTGTAATCTGTATTAAAAATATCACTTTAATCTCTGTATTTTCACTAGATCAACATAATTAGACAATAAATGCTAAGAGTGCTCTTTCTTTTTAGCGGTAACATGATATCTGTGGCGCCTACTGATATTTTGTTGTAGAATTGTGTAAATATTTGGATGTTCTGTGCCAGCAAATAATGAATAGTACCTTTCTTCTGTCAAGGAAGGGCTTTGCATGCATAGATATGGGCTTGTTGGATTTACCAGATATTTTTCTCTGATGCTGGGCAGCACTTATGTTAGGACAATGATCACAGATTAGCTTTCACCAGTCACATGATGGGTGCTAGGACCTTAACCCCCTGGTATTCCGGTATGGCATTTAGTGGCGGTTTAATGTAATTTTTTTTAGGGTTTCAGATTGTTTAAGTTTTAAAAGTGGATTACATATTTTGTACGCTTAATTACCGTATTTGCTCGATTATAAGACGACCCCCCAAAATCTGAATATTAACTTAGGAAAAAAAGAAAAAGCCTGAATATAAGACGACCCCAAAGGAAAAAAGTTTTACCAGTAAATGTTAATTCATGTAAACTCTTTTTTTTAATAAAAGCTATGATTGAGAAAAAGATTTCTTTTGTTTTTATTTCTTGTATTTTCCAAACTGTCCCCCAGTTACGCACATCTGCCCCCAGGCTTGCCACTCCAATATGGCACTGTGGCCCATGATATGCCTCTTAACCCTCTATATGCCACTGTGCCCCATGGTATGCCTTTTGACCCCCTATGTGCCACTCTGCCTCCAGAAATGCCTTATACCCCTATATCCCATTCTGGCATTTAGGGGGTTAAAATGCATATTATGGGGCAGAGTGGCACATAGGGAGGTATAAGGCATTTCAGGAGGCAGAGTGGCATTAAGGGAGTTAAAAGGCATTGTATAGAGCACTCTGCCTCCAGAAATGCCTTATACCCCTATATGCCACTCTGCCATTTAGGGGGTTAAAAGGCATATTATGGGGCAGAGTGGCATATAGGGAGGTATAAGGCATTTCAGGAGGCAGAGTGCTCTATTAAATGCCCCCTTAACGCCACTCCAGAAATGCCCTATGCCCCCATTTAACACACACACACCCTATAACCCCATTTAACTAACACACACACTCTCTCTCTCTCTCTCTCTCTCTCTCTCTCTCTCACCCCCTCTCTCTCTCACCCCCTCTCTCTCTCACCCCCTCTCTCTCTCCCCCCCCTCTCTCTCTCACCCCCCTTCCCCCGCTCTCCCCCCTCTCTTACCGGTGCTTCCAGCCGGGGCAGCGGGTTGACGTCGCCTTCTGCTGCAGCCGGAAGGAGGTGTGGCTAGCAGCGGGGGTTTGTATGCGTCCGTCGCGTATACTTTCCCCGACTCTGACAGTCGGGGAAGGTCTATGCGACGGACGCAGACAACCCCCACTGCTAGCCACACCTCCTTCCGGCTGCAGCGGACGTTGTCTACGCGCATCGCGTAGACGTCAACCCGCTGCCCCGGCAACAAAGCAGGAAGCACCGGTAAGTGTGTGTATGGGGGGGGGGTCGGGTGAGACAGGAGGATCCAGGTCCCCTGCAGCGGTGCGGGGGATCTGGATCTTAGTCTCCTAATCAGACCTCTATTTGAGGTCTGATTAGAAGACGACCCCGATTAGAAGACGAGGGGTATTTTTCAGAGCATTTGCTCTGAAAAAAACCTCGTCTTATAATCGAGCAAATACGGTATATGTAGTAAAACTTTAGGTTGTAGCAGGGCACCATCCTGTCGTGTGAATTTCATGGTTATTTCTTCCCACTTTGGAACTTGACCAGTTCCATCAGAATCATTGCTCCTGACCCACTTATGTTTGGAATTATAGAGAGAAGTGGCACAGAAAGGAAAGTAGTTTTGCACGTTCTGCCATATGCTCCATAAAATGTCTTCCTTTTGCTTCTTACAAGACTTCACGTGTGCTGCCCCCATACCTCCTTTAACTCGCTTTCACCCACTCGATATTCAAACGTTTTCTAATAAACGTACAATCTTTGCAGCTAGGACTCTCACCCCTTATGCCTTTCTTCACCCCGTCCCCTCTAGATTGTAAGCTTGTGAGCCGGGCCCCTTTTACCTCATGTATCAGTCCGTCTTAGTCTGTCACTTCTAGTTTTGTCAGACCCTTTGGGTATATGGACTGCGTATATTGTTAGCACTGTATAAATAAAATATAATGTACTTTGTAAGTATCGTTCCTTGATTGTTCCGAGGGAAAGCAGTTCCTGACATGAGTGTTCAAACGGTTCAGGGAAAGCTAGGCGAAATGGAGGATAACCTGCTCCACTTCCCCGATGGAGTCTGAGCATGGAGTGCTTCCCGTGACGGGGTTTGTCTGTCCCACAGGGAGTAGGGATAAGGCCATTATACTTAATCCTGCCATTGATCGATGATGATCGTCTCTGTCCTTTTCGGGGTAGTCAGAAGCACTTAATTTGTAGATAAAATGCCCCTAAATACAATTAAAACTACAATTTAGAATTTTAGAAAGAACGGATGCCACAAAGCCCACCAGTCCACCTCCTCAAGACACGTTAACGTCCTCAATTGTTGTAAAGATGAGTTTTCTCCATTGCTTGCATGTAATTGACCACAAGTTTTCCTCTTTATTTCACTCCTTAGTTTGAAGCAATTTATACCCCGACGCATCCTCTCAGCAGGCACCAATAAGATTATTATTGTATAAGCATTTCGTATGTGTCCGCATGTGGGCAAATGGGCAGATGTACATGTATGGGAGCCCAACCATGGAGCGTTCTTTTGTAATATTGGCAGACATAAAGACTCCGAATCATTAGGTCTTCTTTAAATGTATTTTTTCTTTTCTTTACAGGTTAGGGTCGATGCTCTGGGTCTACTGTGTGAAAGCCATTGGACCACAGAGGTGGTGTCACTAGACGAGATGAACTTGGTCCTATTCTTTCTCAAGTATAACTTAAACTGCCAGTCTCCATCTGTAAGACAGCAGCTGTGCTACCTGATGAGGAAGGTAAAGCAGGGCGAGTGAATGCTGGGTTCAAGACTTAATCTGGCTACTAGGGCATAATGTATGGGGAAGCAAATGACACGGCGGTGCTTTGTGCCAAAAGAGTCTCCTTCACTGATGCCTTCCCCAAAAGTAGACATGTCTTCTTCGTGTAAATTTGGCTTCAATGGACATATATTTATAATAAAAAGTGTATGACGCTGTCTTGTTTTCTTTTGTTTTTTTAGCTCTTTTGCCGCATACAGGAAAGTTCTCAAGCTCTGTGTAAACACGAACAGAGCAAAAACCTAAAGAGATCAGCGGAAGAGAAAGCATGTGCTCTGGATCCATCTGCGGCTCTCCAGCAATACAGAGTAAGGGATTTACTTTTATAACGACCTTTTCTCACCTGGGAATCTTTCTATTTTGACACTTACGTTTAAATCATTTTTAATCTTAAAATGAGGATCAGGGGAATATGGGATTTAAGGTCTCCTCGTTTTGGAGAAAAAATGGATAAGGCAAAAATGAATTCAGAAGATGAAGTTGTGAGAGTTATGAATAAAAAGGGGGATCCTGGTGGGAAAAAAGGGGTTTTTAACATGGTAGAAACCTGCGGATTCCTCACACTGATCCATTTTATTAGTTGCTACTGTAATTAGAGCGATCTTCAAACTCTGAGCCTTGGAGTAGAATCATTTTGTGTACATAACATACATGGAGGGTTTTCTCACGTAATTCATTGAATAGTCTTCCAGTAGAGTCACGTTCCACTGTGACGGAATACACAATATTTAGGTTGGTGTTTGGTGGTGCCAGTGGGAACAAGCAACATGGGATTTCATGGCGACCGTGGCCTCTTTGAGATGGAGGCAGGGTAGTAGATCTCGCACTTGTTTGTTGACTGTTGTAGAGTTCATGGTTGAGTATCTTGAGTCTGTCCATCTGTTGTTGTGCACCATCTTCCATGTGGTCAGCCAGCCTGTTCGCCGCTCATCCTTCCACCCACAGATGGGGCTGGCGCACTATGTCGCTTTGGTAGTGAAATAATGATGGTATTTTGTTTAATGTTTAAAAAGCCTTTTCTGGGCGACTGTTTTCACCGTCTGGTATGAGTGTAATGTTTAATAACGCGCTAATGCGTTGCATATCAGTTTCTGGGAGTTCTTTTCCCACACAAAAACAAACTCCCAGATGTTCCAATTCTTTTTCTCGTTCCAGGAATTCATGACGTCTGTAGCAAACTATCTTTTTGAGTCTCTCTTCCCTGGTTCTTCGCATCCAACAAGGTTTTCGGCCTTAACTATTTTGGGATCTATCGCTGAAATATTTCCTGTTGAAGGTGAGCCAGCAACTTGTGCAGTTCAAGAAAATGTCTGAAATTATCAGTTCCAGGTCTGCTTAAAGTCTCCATTTCCGCTCCTTTTCTGAAGCATGTAGGATCTACAGCATTGTATAAGAATATAACTAATCTCTGTTTTGGATATTCCAGTTGTCTGTGCCACATCATTTTTTAAGGGTTGTTGAATATGGAGGGGGTCTGTAATACAACGGCAGCTATAGAGGGCGCTATTGCCAGGTCCTGAGCCGGCTCTAGAACTATCCCACCAGATCTCCCGGAAAATATGTTTTTCTAACGGACCCGTGCTTAGCCTTTGTTATTCATTATGTCAGCCTTGATTTTCCTTTAACGTTTTGAGCATTCCCTGCTCCCTTCTGTTCGTACAGACAGGTTGTAAACAGCTACCCCATGCTGGGGTTTGAGGGGAATGGGTCTTGGGTTCTGTACCCCGGGGGGGCGGCATAAACCATTGAATGAAAGGACTTTGGTGCAAAGACAACCAACTTGACCTCTATTAATCACTTTGAACAGGGTTACATGACCCCACATCTTGGGAAACCTAATGACTTGCTCCAGAGGCAGAAAGCTCATCAAGATTTAAATAACAGGACCGTGTAGTGAGATGTAAATAAGCCAGTTGTTTTTTTATGCAGTAGCTTTTATAGAATGTTGGTTATGTTGTGTAAGCATGTGTGTATGTGTGTCACCATTCCTTAATCCTTTCGTAGACAGGGTGCCCCGCACCATATATTTAATCCCCTCGGGCAACTCAGGAGTTAAACTTCATTGTTCTCGGCATGTGAACCCAACAACTGCCTTTGATCTTTTTCATATGAGCGGGATATACATCTGCATCTCATACTTCACATCCGTAACTCCGAGTGTGGCTTTATTGGGAACCATAAAGCTTAACAAGTTTTGTCTCGTGAAGCAGAAAGTGATTAGAGTTTTTGTTCCCGCTTCTAATGATCTCTTTTCACAGGCTCTTGTCAGGCTGTGTTTGCGCTCGCTCGGTCGGTCAGCGGTAACAATGTCCGCGCTCTCTTAGAGTGCTTCAGTAACACCTTTGAGGAAGTGAAAAATCTTGCGTTTGAACTTCTCAGAAAGCTGCCGCCATCTGTTTTAGGCCTTGAGGTAATCGAAGCCGTATGGCAAAAATGTTATTTTATCGGCCCGTGACATAAAACACACCCTTTGTTTGTCCATCGTCACCCGGTCTTCACTAATCAATGAAGTTTTTAGCGACTATGCACTGAATTCAGCAATCTCTGCCTTTCCTATTCGCTAAACCCAGGGATGATTCTTGGCAGGCTGTGAGTACTGGTAGTGGGAGAGCATGGTGAACTTCTAGACTATCTCCATGCTAAGTGCCAACTCAACTCAGCAACAGAACTCATGGCAAAAGTGAGAGTCTGACCGACACTAATTATTCAAAAAACTTATATATCCATGAGAATAGACCCTATAAAAATCTTAAGCAAATGAAAATAATTCTTAAGTCCACGCTTTGACCCAATGTATTGAGTGCACTCCAATCTCACTTTTACCATCATCGTACTCATACACCTCACTTATACATCCGTTATACCAATCTTCTCTGACATCAATCATCAATCCTCATATCATCTGCTCTCTGTTACTATTTTGTTTTTTATTTGTTCACTTGATATAAGATATACATTGATTGATAACAGAATACAAGCATGGCCGATACATTCCATATAACCTAAAACCTAAAAATAGTAAAGAATCTTATGCGAAGTTATATTTCTAAATACTTTAATCACAATCACACATTATGCATCAGTGTTATCGTAGCTTCATTTTCTTATTGTCCTTTTTAAAATAGTCACTCACCATTTAAAACACAAGAATTATAAATCTCTTTTAATCCTAAATGTTACCTGTCCGTCATCATGATCACTTTCTTCTGGATCTCCTTTGTTTTGTTTTTTTTCTTCCATTTTCTTCTCCCCATCTTTGCCTTCCTCTCGTCCGCTGTTCCCTATTGCTTTTACTCCATTATACTTCAAGATCCTTCACCTAAAGATATTATTTGTAAATGTTTATGCGTGATAGAAGTATATAGGATAACATTTTACTTGGCGTTTTTGGTGTGTACGAACACACACACTATAACACAGTTTTACGTAATTAGTAATGTGTGTATTTTTAATATACGTTTTTAGGACCCCAAAAAGCTGAGTATATTGTTGGAAGCGGCTCTGAACTTAAGCACAAGTACAAAGCACTTTGACTGCGTGACGGCTTCCTACCTCCTGAACTTCTTGATCTACCAAGAAGGACTCCAGACTGCGCTAGAAAATCGGATACAGAACCGACACAGACCGTCGGCTCTTCCAAACCCTAAAGCCAGCCTCGTGGAAAAAAATACCTACTCTGGTGAGTTCTTAAAGCTGATGGTGAATGTGATGGCCTTAAACGTGTATCCGAGGCAAGAATGGGGCTGCTGTGTGATCGCATGGAGTAGTTGCTTAGCTGTGTATTCTGAAGATGGGGAAGAGAGACTTTTGCAAGTGATAACCGCGTTACTGTAACGTGTTTTATAAACAAATATTGTTTTCCTAGTTTATGAATTATTGCTAGTCATGGGCCATTAAATATTTTTGCACAGGGCTCCAAAAAGCAGGCGCATCTGGCTCAAGATATAGTGGGAATAGCAGCTTTTATAAAGAGATATTTGACAACTTATTCCAACAAGGTTAAAGAGACCCACAAACTCCAACCTGGAGGTATAAAGTGTAATTCTGGGGCAGAATGTTTCTGTCACCATAGCAACTCTCAGCTCATTGCTCGACTTTTACGATTTTGCCCTTTATGGTCTAACTGAAACAGGGTATTGTTGAAGAAATCCTTTAAAAAGTCCAATAGCCCCAATCTCTTTTTATTTTCTATTTTAATGACCCTTTTCCCTAAATTAACCATCAAATTTACGAATGATTTCAGATTTTTTTTCATTACCAAGGATCCCTTCGCTTATATCATGACTTGCATATTTATCAACTTAAAAAGGACACATGGGCCAGAAAACTTTTGAGATATTCAGATATTTTTCAGCTTACTAAAAAAATAACTTTTTTTCTCCCCTGAGATTTATTGCAATCGTTCTTTGTCATTAACAGTTGTAATAGATTTAATTTGTAACGTTCTTATTTTATTACCGAATGTAAATCCGATCTATCCAAAGCTTGTCTAGAAGTCCTTTAGGAGGAAAAGTAGCCTTCATTTATTTTAATTTAATTTTTTTAATAATTTTCTGTATGAAGTTTATATTAAAGTGTGAACAGCTGAATTTGTACATGTTGTGGAGTGGTTTGCTTCTGTACTATAATTAGAACTTTATTTTTATGTCATAGCCTCCAATTCCTTGAGGGCAAAGAATACCAGAGCCTTTTAATTGGATCAAGCTGTAGTTTTTTATTTATTTTGCAGAGGGAAAGCAGACATAGGCTATGTAATTATTTAGCTATCGAGGAGAAGAGGAATAATTTAAACAAAAAAAATATTTATTGCAACTTAAAACTCTAATTTCTACTGCAACAGTTTTGTGAAGATACCATTTATTAAGATACTTTTCAAAGGTTTTGTTCTAAAATGTATTGTTTTTTGTGTGTTAAAACACGGTGATTAAAAAAATCCGTGGAGGCGTCTCTTTAAAAAAAAAAAAAAAAAAAAAAAAGCCTTTTTCTAAGAAAACACGTTTCGTGATATTTTTCTGCACTTTAGCTGTTGTGCTTTTCACGTCATTCTTACCATGAACATGTGGACTGCTTCCAAAACAGCTTGCACCCCCCCAATATACTTAAAATTCTAGGAATACGGTAAATTAAATGCTCTCTTTGTGTCCCTTTAGGGCCGTTCTGCATTTCGACTTGGCAGTAGATTGAATTCTTTACTCTTAAAAGTTCCTTGAATGTATTCGTATCTTGCCTCTTATACCAAAAAAATATCAGGCGTTTTGCGTTATTCTAAACATTGTTGGGTTTTTTGGGGGGTGAATTCAGGAGCCTTGTTTCAAGTGCTTTTAAAGTAGAACTGTAACGATTATTAACGCATTGAAAATTGTAAATTATTCCACTTTGTTACTCGGGTGTATTCACGGCACTTCTAAACTCCGAGGCGTTTTCACGTTTCATTTAACTCGCACAATGTAACCTTGTTTCAGTTGTCAGGTTATTGATGGGCAGCCTTGAAAATGAAATTTTGCAAGCTGAAAGGTCCTTGCTGGAAGCCGCGGCGTCGTTCCCTTTGTACGGCAGAGTGCATTGTGTTAGCGGAGTGTTACGGCAGCTCTCTCTAAAGTAAGTGATGTTCGGCAACCATCAGTCAGCCTCATTGAACCGCGACCCTTTGGCCAGCGGGTCAGCTCGCAGTTAAGTGACTCCTTATGTTTACCTCGGGCAAGGAAAGGTGAACCACGTGATAAATATTGTCTTGATCCCTGGCTTTAGATGGCTCCTTTTCATTTCCGCCTCCTACCAAAAACGCCATGTAATTAATCTCTTCTTGAGTTGCCATAGTGGTTTCGCCAAGCTTGGAGTGTTTTCATTAGTAAGCGACTTGTGACGAATTGCCTATCCAGCCCCTTTAGAACAGCGTAGTATCGAGTATTGTTTTTATTTCTCACAAGTTACCCTTCTGCGCAACTTTTTTGTCAACGTATCAAAGAACGTTAAGTTTATGCAAGTTTGAACCTTTCCTCCTTGATGATGATGCCAAAGTGAACTTGCAGGAAAGCATTGTGGTGTCTTCGTGGTAAT
Source organism: Spea bombifrons (assembly GCF_027358695.1). Lineage (NCBI taxonomy): Eukaryota > Metazoa > Chordata > Amphibia > Anura > Pelobatidae > Spea > Spea bombifrons. The sequence continues at coordinate 12,013,054 of NC_071089.1, read as the reverse complement.
CACTCCAATATTGTAGTTCAATGCATTCACTGGGGTGAATAATCAGAAGCATTATCTCTGTATCTAGGGACCTCTCAATGGTGGCAGAATGGAGGCAGCTGATATCGGAGCTCATCTCAATGTCATACAGACTCTCTGAGGTTGTCTCTCCGGTTGTTCATAGTTCATCCCCGGAAGGTCTTATGCCTATGGACAATGACACTGGTAATGTATGACTTTATATCCCTATTCCCAAAAGACTCATGTTTCAGTTATCTATATTTATGTAGCATCAACAAACAGCTCATATATAACTCCTGGTACGGAACAACATTTACTTACAAATGCCCCTCTACAGTCATAGACAAGCTTCACCATTAGACGTTCTCTCTTCACAAACTCAGCAGATGTTGAGTGGTTGAAATGTCCTAAGTTCGGAGAGTTGTGAACATGTTAACCCTGCTGTTGGCTATTGTTAGATATTCTCCCGAGATTTATAACAATAGTCTAACTACAGGGCTAATTGTGTTCTCTAGTGTGTCGTGAATTGGCTTTCACTCCTTAATGGACTGAAACTCCTTATTACTCTATACAGTTGTGTGTCCCCTTCTAAAAAAAAACAAACCCCGTCGTCATCTTGTTCCCTCGCATTCAGGACTGTCTTTTGGTAAGACACCAAGGACAGAAGAGGAGGCTATAAACAAGCAGCCATGTCTTTTTAATGGGCCAAATAGAACATCTCAATCTGGGGAGACTGTCTGGCTCCAAAACTTAGCCTGTGTCTGGTCTTGCATGGTTTCCTCATGCCAGTAATATCCAGAGGTTAGGAGGCACTTATCCCAACAAGGCTTTGCGTTGCTTCACACTTGCTGACTGATCTTATTGTCTTTTTTTTGTAGAAGCAGCTACTCAGTTGCACATGATAATGAGCGAGATACAGCCACGGGACACAAATGATTACTTTGCTCAGCCAAGAACATTACAGAAAGAAAATGACCCACTTTATCAGCTCCTCCCTGAAGACGGCGTACCATCCGATTCCCTGTGTGCAGAAACCAAAGGTAACGACGTGTAATTAAAGTAATTAAAACATTTTCGGAAGCTGTGTTTATAGGATGTTGAAAACAGTTTGCTTTGCGCTGACATAAATCCATTTATTGAAATCTTGTTCCATGTGCGCTTGGCCCATGTGCTGTGGACAGGTCCTGAAGACCCGGAAACCTAATGTTCATGTCCCATTTCTGCCTATTAAATTAGATCGCCTGCGCTGGGTGACTTTTCCTCTCTATGGACGCTTGTTCCTCTAATGTTGGCAGTGGACCTCCTGCCGCATGTAGTTTTGTGATTCTAAATCCATGTTTAAATGCTTGTTAAAGGGCTCTGACCTCAATTTCAATATCAAAAAAGGGATAACGATGTACGTTTTATCTTATAATTTGTGCATCTGCTAATATTTGTTTTTACTTCTTTGATTGATTGAGCAAACAGAAGCAGGCGCAAGCGAAATCAGCCTTTCTGGTGGGAGAAACTTGCCTGTGCCTCAAAACTCAAACTGTTTTGGTGGAGCTACCATTGGCATACCTCCCAAGTGTCCCTCATCAGGAGCAACAGTCCATTTTGAGACCAAAATCCCTCTGCCCCCATCATCCATCTAGTGTAAATAAAAAGCCTGTGTTGCGTAACTAGCTATCGATCATGAAGTCACCTAAAAAGCATTGGTAAAGCTTTGGTACTTGGCTGTTCCACTAGCCACCCCCTTACAAAAACAAGGCGTTTATTCACTAATGAGATAGAGGACAAGAGAGAGTTGTGGTTTTCACTATTCATCATGAAGGGCCCACTGCACCAAGAAGATGGGCCCCTATGTATTGCATCGTGTAACTATACATGGCACAGGGCCAGTCAAGCTGTTCCTGCAGCAGAAGCTCATTGGGGATGGGCATTCATAATGCATCCCTCATCCCTTGCTTTAGTGAATAGCTCCTAAAATGTGTTTCTTAGAAATTTGGGTGAAGACCCCGAAGACTATATTCTAACTATTTACACGTACATTCTGCCAAGCTTGCTTGCTCGCTCGCCAATAGAGTGAGAGCTCTGTGTAATACCCACAATGCTTTATTATGGTAATGCGGTGACATAGAGCCATCATGCTGCTGCTATTACATTGGCACATGATATGTTGGCCGTAGGCTCATTCAAGCTGAGCGTTTCTGCCACCAAAATATTAATTCCGCCTCAGGGCACGTGATGGTAATTTCCTCCACAGCACTTTTCAAGTACGCGTGCAGTTGCTTTATTTTGGATCATGTGCCATGGCCACTTGGTGGCGCTGTGGGACCGCGATGTCTTAGGTGGAACCCTATAGAGAGCTATACGTATATGTGCTGCCTACTGTTTTGCATTGGATTCCAGGTCAGGCGTGCATCTGTGCTGATTATGTTTTCATTTTCCAACGATGGGAAAAGATTTTCTAAACCGGACTCTTTTGGCTAAATACTAAGCAATTGCTTGTAACAGGAGTAAGAGCTCGGGGCTCAGCAGATCCCTCTGAAAGCAATATTCTTATTTCTTTTTCAAATCTTCGCAGTTCATCAGAACGGACGCTAGAGTTAGGAGTGGGTGTTTTAACCACACAAACACCGGTAAAACCATCTGAATTTGCGTTTAAGGAAAATGTTGAGGATTTAAAGTGGTCGCTTAAAGTAATACTGGTTTGTCAATCAGACTCTCTTTTGGAGCTGAAGCTGGTTAGAGTTTGTTGGGACGATGCGCTGTCTTAATAAAAAATAGTAAAGAAAATCCACTTTTTCGGTTTGGCTGGGGTGCTGCTACTTATTTAAAGGGACAGTTTAAGAGAAGTGGCAAGCAGGAGATAGTTTTGGCCAATATAGTCTCCTGGAAGCCGAAGAGCTGCCCAACGCAATACTTGTGATCGCCAGCCTATTTTCATTTAAACGTTTAGTTTAACATAGGTTAGTTATCTGTGCCTTACCCCCAGCATATCCTCTGAGGCAGCCGCTTCACACTCGTGGAGGTTCTGTGAACATCCCCATCGAGTTAAGAGTCTGTACAGGTGGATGGAGCCCAGTCCCGCATCCCTACTTTGGACACACATGCGCCGTACAAAATAAAGACTCTTCCTCCTGCTTCTGTCTTGCTTTTAGTGGAAAGCGTAAAACGTGCAGCGGTGGTAACCGGCCAACTTTTTCTTTCCACCTCTTCAGTAAACATTAGGGGCCATTTCTAAGAAAACTAGTAATTATATGTTTCCGGTGACACCTGAAGACCAGAACGCTTATATTAAACATGGCACCCTTGCCATACAACCTGTACATTTATTTAACCAACAGAGGGTGTTGAGTTGACCGTGTTCATAAAACAGAGTCTTTAGAAGCTTGTGGGGTAACTATAAAAGTTCTTACGAGCTTCGGAACGCACTCCTCTATCAGTTATCCAGTTAGTAAAACGCTTACCTGTTCTATGCCGATAATACATGCGTATGCGTCTCCCTTATCCAACCTTTGTGTTCTTCTTTTCTGTAAAGGGAAAGATGGCCCGTCCTGTAACGTGTCGGCTCAGATGGTGCTTGTCTGCTGCTGGAGGAGTATGAAAGAAGTCTCGCTCCTTTTGGGAATGCTTTGCCAAAATCTCCCCCTCCAGGACCTGTCTGACTCCGCTTGTGGACTGGTTACCGTTGAACAGGTATGTGTATAGTCTTAGTAATTTCATCCATGAGCGGTGCAGCCACGTAGACCATTGGACATATTTTTTTTAAATGGAAAAAAGAATGGTATTTATCAAGTGGAGTCTTCAGAATGCCTACATTCACTAATCCCTTTTGGGTCCACTAGTTTTTCTCTTGGTGCCATCTGTGTTTTGCAGCATGGAGAGAGATTTCTGACGGCTGGATATTAAAAAAGACAAAAAAAGAAAAGAAAATATTCCATTTATTGATTTTATTTTAAATAAAAAAAAAATTGTATAAAAAAACCCAATTATGAATTCCCCATACGGTGATTTTTTTTTTTCCATCCAGAGTGCATTGATAAACATATTTTATTCTATTTTTCAATTTTATTTTACTGTTTAATATTCTTTTAGAGCTCATAAAATATAAACTCACTGGGGATTTTCTAAGAAAAAGAAGTAACGTTAGTCATTGATTTTTCTTTAATCTCTTGTGAAAATCTCTCGGTGGATCTTAATGAACACCATATGGATGTTATATGGCCGTATCTATTCTTGTCTTGTTCAGAGTCCTACGAAGCCATTAAATTCCACTCTCGATGAATCAGACGTTTTCTGTTTAGTGGTTTTTCTGCTAAATCAAATTGAGCAAAATTTTGGCAACAGACAATTGCAGAACCCCCCCCCAACCAATGACAATAATGTTGGGAAACGAGATATAAGCAAACTATATATACGATCCAGATTGAATATACATTTTCCCTAAATAAGATTTTCCTCCTGTATATAATGTAACTTCTGCTGCCGCTATCCTTTGATTTACATCTAATAAATGATGGCATTTTGATTTCTACATTGCTTCTCATAAAAGGTGGGATAATATCTGGTTTTTGTCCTATATAAAAGGTAAAGAGTTGCATTACCTCTTATCGAACCTCACTTTGCAACAAAATCTCAAGCTTCTCATTTGGCAGGAAGTACATGCACAAGAAATCTTCTACATTGAAGAGTAAACTAATGTTGGAAAAGATATGTTTGCACACACTATTGTTGTAATTAGAGAGGATAACGGTTGTTGTAGAAAGTCAACGCTGGAAGGAAATAGATGAGGAGTTCAAAGTAGTGTGAACACATCAGCCATTTTCCCAGGACACACATGTTACATGTGACAGCGACACACATGTAAAGTGCTGCCCCCTTGCTGGATGTGGGATGTATAAACTCATAGGAGATCAGCAGTTGTTATACACCCTGATTATTGCAGGGGGCAGCATTTCACATGTGCTGTGATCAGTAGTTGTTATACACTCTGATTACTGCAGGGGGCAGCACAGACACGTAGAATGTGACGGCAGATGACTATGTGGCTCGTGTAATCTGCCTGTTTTTCCTGATGACGTAGGAAATGCAGAAAAAGATGGCTGATGCGACCACGCTAGTACGGAGGAACAGTTTAGGGAATGGGGTGTCGTGTTACGTTGGTGAAGCCTATGCATGGTTAATGGCAGTGTTTGTTTTGCTCAGGGGACATGGAAACATAATTTAGTGGCAGATAAGAACCATACGGCCCATTATTCCTGATGTAGATACTCAGATCTTAATCAGTCCCCGGTCTTGTCAGGAGAACCATAAGCCTCTACCACTTCTTCTGGGGGCTGTTCCATTTCTCTACCACCCTCTCAGTAAAGTAAAAATGGCGTGCCCATAGTTAGCTACTGTTGTATTTCTGGATACTTGAACCTGTGAACCAAAAAGTAAATATTTGTAAGGCTTTGACTTTTTAAAGTGATGTCATATTGTGACCTAGTGAGAACGGCCGGGCCGTTTTGCAAAGTTTGTCCTCTTTTGGGGTTGTCTGCAGCAGACGCACATTACACACGTGTTGATGCAATTACACACGTGTTCATGCTTTAGCCTGCAGATACTCCACAAATGATCCTGTGCCAGCATCTGTTAACTATTTAGACTAATAAGGAGTTATTCTTTAAGGTGCTGACCCACTTAATTTGCTGTATGTAACTTTTATAACTAAATATTGCTTTAGAAACATCAATTCTTCAATTATGTTAATTTTCTCCTATACTTTTCTTTAGGGAATATTAAATTCAACCTTTTTTAAACGTGTGACAAAAGTTGAATAGATTGAAAGACCCCGTTACCATGACAGTAAACAATTTTTTTTCTTTTTGTCTTCTGGGGAAAAATATAAGTAGAGATCTTCATAATAAGCTCAGACAGTCTGTGTTTTAGTTGGAAGGAAGAAAAACGAACCTTTAAATTTTTTACAGGTTTTTTTTATTTTTACTCTTGATTCAAATGGCAAATTCTTTATTTTTCTTCCATTTAATTCTCATATTTAAATCATGAAAGTTGTAGCTCCATCTGGGACTGTTCAGCAGAGCTAAGCGCTGTGTTTACAAGAAATTAGCTTACCGCAAGCATTTCATTTGGAAATATCAGGGATTTATTAGGTTTCTGTTTTCAATTCTTGACCTTCCTTTTGCATCTGGCTTTGACAAAAAAAAAACCTTTTTTTTTTGGGTGGGGGTTGATAATGACATTTTCCCACACTTAGGATTTATTTTTTAATAAAAATTAAAAAAAAAAAATTTTAAGCCAAAATATTTATTTTGTTCAAGGTGCCATGACAATAAATACCAAATAAATATTTTCTTGGGAGTTTAATTATTTTAGTACTCTTATTTAGCACATACCTAGCGTATGAATGGCTTCAGTCTGTGTTTTCATCTGCTCAGCAGCTGTGCGGTTTGCAGAAAGCTGCGTCTGGCTCACCAGGAACGCAGAACTCAATGCTTCATTCTCTGAAATTAATGTGTTTATTCGGAAGAAATGGCATCGGTGGTTTTGATGTTTCAGGCACACCTGGCGAATAAGCCGGCACATCGCCCGATAGCGGCATTTTCTTACGGGCCGTATTTATGCATTAAACACTTTCCGTATTAATGGTTTGCGCTTCCTGTTTAATAGCCGGTATTTCCCTAAAAGGAACGTTTTGATCGGATACATTGAGAAACAAAATAGGAAAGTTGATTTTTGAACGCTTTTCTGCCTTGTGCGCTGCTGCATATTCCTCTTTATAGATACTACTCCCTAACCATATATGCAGTTATATAATATAATATATATATATTATATAACTGTAATATATAATATGTTTGCCTGTACGCATTGGAGTCGGTGCATTTAACTGTGTGCAAATTGATGCATCTGTTATTAATCCGTGGTAGGAGATGAGACTCTCTCTCTCTCTCATTCTCCCCTGATGGCTTCTATGGAAAAATGGTGTACACATGTATGTACATGCACATACATGTGTACATGACCCAAAAGGCTATACTTATTCATTATATTATATTTATATAGTGTCAGCCATTTACACTGGTTTTCTTATAGTACATACCTTGAGAAAGAGTATCACGAAAATATAATTGATGAACTAAGACAAATCAATACATTGGGTAAAGAGAGCCTTGACCTTAAAGCTTTGCAATCTGGAGTGAGTGCGGATAAACTTTACTGTGGAAAACTTGTTGACTAATCTTTTTGGGAGGTTTTGTGATTCTAAATATAAACAGAAGCTTCTGGCATTGGCCCAAATCTTCATTTTAAGAAGGATTGAGATGTATTGTAAATATATATATCCTCAGCATCAGTACTTGGAGGGTGAAACGGTTTGGTTGTGGAGCCAGTAGGCAGTGGGTGCAAATGTGCGCCCCCAATGTTCTTCATGTAGTGAACAGCCGTGTATTCAGACCTAGGCCGACGAGTACGACAGTACTGGGAGCAAGGCTCGCGCTTGGGTTATCAGCTCCCTGGTCAACCACATTCTCAGTGGCCCAGATCTGCCACCTGGCTCCTTTACTTTGCAGTGGTCAGCGCCTAGCTCTCTAACCGTGTGCGGCACATCCTTAAGTGATGGAGCACAGGAAATGATGCCATAGCGCTCAGGACAGAGGACGTGATGTAATTGGCAGCACTGCACAATGTAACATGTATATGTTTTTCAACTAAGAGTAGGAATGTCATTCTGGGAATCCCTGATAGACTTTGCATTAATCCCTAATGACGGAGCCCCTTCACCGCTCACCAATGTTCATGCAGGGATACCTCCAAACCCTTCCCTTGAAATATATGAATACGTGTTAAACTCCAAAGGCAGTTTCTAAAGTCACAGTGTAAGTAAACAGAGTAGGTTATAAAGAATAAATGACAAAATGTGTAATTAACAGATTATGCATCTCCCGGTAACAATGTAAACTAAATTAAGGAATGAAGCCACAGTATAATGGGTCTGGTCTTGCCCTGCATGTTGACAGAGTTTGAAGATCAGCCTAATCTTCCCACTGGTGTAACGTTTTATCCGTCGTGTTTACACTTTTCATGGATGGCATGCCATGAATCAGAGCCGCTGTAATAAATAATCAGTTATTAACCTACAGTATATGATCATTTATGGATGGTTCTCAAACATTTTGCCATGTGGATTTGCAATGAAATTAAATTACGATCTGAACCAGTATGCATAAACATCTTAAATGCACACACAGACACCCACACGCCCTTCATTTACCAACACCCACTGTGTCACAATGTCTCATGACTAAGAATATGAATTAATAATTCTGTAAACACGGCGCACTATACTTACACCAAAGGGCTTATTAAAATAGTCCTGGAATCCAAATCTGTGTAAGTGGCTCTTGTCTTCCTCGCTGCTCCTCAAAGCAGGTCTCCAGACCAACACAGACCGCTCAGGACCCCATAAGCACATCTATGTCGCAACAGTTCGTCCGCATTCCAATCTGTGTCGCTATAGTTATCAGAAGCCATCACGATGATTTATCCCAGCAGCCTTTCCACCTGTATAGATATCGAGTAACACTAGCGCCACTCATGACCATCTCGACAGCATTAAAGTCCCCCCATTTTAGTTCACTACTCTGAGGTACAGAGGCCTTGTGTATGATCTCGGGGAGCACCTCTAAGACATCTTTCCAGGCTTGTATGGTCTAGCCTAGTGTCTGTTTTCCATTCCCCTTTGTGGGCCGTTTGTCTGGGACTGTGCCATGGTATGGTGTTGAACCACCAGGGACAAGGGTGTCAATGGGAATAGGTGGGTTTTGACCACCTTGGGACATGGACCTGCATTTGCCTCAGAACCCTCCATAGTTATGCTACTGCCATTTCTTACACTTGTGTCATTCTGTCAGTAGTACAAGACCCACTTTTCCCAATCGTATGCGTCAAACTGTGTTGGGAAACTGTGGCGTTACCCCTCTGCCTGACCCGCTCCTTTTGTGTTATGAGTTTTGTTAATTGGGTACGATTTGGTAACAGGTTTTTTTCTGATGTCTACATCCGGAAATAAAACTATTCTTGTTCAGAAACCATTTGAGGAGAGATAGATAAATCTAGAACGTTATACACTGTACTTAGAAGCATGAAAAGTAAAACATATGTGACTGAAAATTAGGATGTTCATACAACTTGTCTCTGTGATGAATTGACTCCAGCTGCATAGATAACGTACGTTTTTAGGTGGTTTTTAAATGTCTTTTCTGCCAAGATAAATGTATTGTGAGTGCAGAACTGGCACTGGGGACATAATTATTATTTATGCGTAATATTACAAATTCTGCAGTTCTCTACTAATGTCTGATACAAGCTCGATGCTGAGTGGGCACCAATGACTTGGCAAGCAGCTATTGCCCACCGCGAATAATAAAATTAGTAATACTAATTAGTTATTGTCGTATAACAGGAGAGGTCATTCAATTATGTCTCATTAAAGGTTTATCTTAGTTAATCGTTTGCTGAGCTATAGTCTGATACATTACTTGGGTGGAACTTAGCTAAACAAGGTCAGTCTGTAGAAGACAATAGAGCGAGTGGAACTGTACTTTAAGTCACAGACAACATTTACACAGTCTAGTAAAACTCACTGCACCTTGAGCTGTTCTTTAAACCGGAGAAACGCAAATATTTGCACAGAAAGGAGCTGTAAGATTACCTAATGCCGGCTTAAACCTCACATAAAAGAAGCAAGAACATTTGCGCTAAAGAAAAAGCATTTGGCCTGGCAGAGGTAATACGCTTCGCGGTGTTTAAAATACAAAGGCCTTCGGGGCTCCGGCATTAAGAAACTCCAGATGAAATAAAGACGTTTCCTCGGGAGGCTGCGTTTGATAGTACTTTCTGATGGTATATTTTTGTATGAGGTAATTCCTTTTCTCGGCCTTTATTTTAGGAAAAATATTTATTTTAATGGTGGAGCTTAAGTAGGTGCTTTATACAAATGAGACAATTCTTGACGTGCTGGCGCCATTAAATCTTGTTCAGATTTGGTGGTGTTTTGAATAAAAACCCTAATTTTTGCGGCGCAGTCACGTTCATGTTATTCTGCCTCAAGGCTGAAAACCAACATCCGTTCCTTCCCCCCCCGAATGCATTAAATGATCGGTTCCTAATGCCCTGACGAACCACACACGGTTTTGGGGATGAGCCACCTCATTTTGTGGGGACAGATTGCTTCATGTACGCGCCCCCCCCAAGCGCACACTGTAAATGTAACGTGTACATACTCGTACATGCAAATATCCGCAAGTTTTAATTATCTGGTGATGTAATTAAAGGTACGCTTTAGCATCTCAGGGAGCCCCCTGAGCAATTTATCTATATGATTAAACCCGGAGAAATAAATGTACTTGTCATAAGGAGAAGCTGTAGCTCCACGCCTACTTGGTGGGCCGCCATTTTGCTTTGTTCCTTCTCGTGTTTAAATGATCTCTGTAGCGATACATAATTAATGTGTAAAAATACTGTAAATAAAGGGACAGAATTTTTCAACAGGGCTTTTCTTCTCCTACAGTATAAAAATCACGCTTGATGTATATAAATCCGTGAATGTTTTTTTTTTTTTTTTTTTTTTTTAATACATGAACCTTGGTTTTCGTCCGTATTTGGAATGGCTCTTTATGTATATGTGTCCAGCTTTCATATATCACTCTCCTGGATAATGCAATAACCATGGAACGTCCCAACAGGATATTAAAGTGCTTCACGATATTGATCCTGAGGCGTTGATGTTCCTATATCGTGTATATATATCAGAGCAGGGCCTCCTAACCGCTTTTTGTGTATTGATTTTAACATTTCTGAACAACCCCAAAGGGCTACTATATTGGGATTTCCTCTACTAGCCCTTCACTAGACTCTGAACCCATCATACAAAGTGGCAGCTGCCCATTGGTAGTGTTATGATGGAGAAATAAGCAAAACTATACGTTTGTTTGCTTTTTTCCACTTTATTTCGGAATAGTCTGTTTCAGAAATGTAGGTTTCTGTTAAAAAATACTGGATCTTTTACCCACTGGTTGCTGGCTCATCAATACAAACTACATTTCTCCTGTAAGTTTAGTTACTTTCTTGTGGCCCTATATAAACACCCCTTCCAATGTGAAAAACAACAGCTATTGTAGATGTAAGGCATAGCCTTATTTATTATACGATTTTTGGTTTTCAATACTTTTGTTGATCAATTCTGTTTTCTTTCATTGTAGGTTAAAGAAATGGGCGAATATTTTAAGCATCACCTTCTGCAGTCCAGACACAGAGGTGCGTTCGAGCTGGCCTACGTTGGCTTTGTGAAGCTCACGGAAATGTTGATCGGGTAAGATTATTGATCTCTATTTCTCTGTGAAATTACCGTAGAAACGTATATTTCGGGAGTATTAAATCAATTAATAGGGATTATTTTAAGATTGAGATAAAAAAAAATCAGTAAACAAAAGAAAAAAACCTGTAAGGGTAAAGAAAGATCAAAGTGGAAAAATAACATTGTGATTAGGAATATTTTGCTACAATATCAAAAACTCATTCAAGAACAAAGCGTGAGGGGGAAATGGCCATGTTACCATGGCAACCAGTGAACTGCCAATGCTGATTGCACCATTTCTTTGGTTGCCGTGGTGATAAGACTGCTGTGCACCAATTTTGTCCATTCTCATGAAGAAAGAACATAAAATAAGTCATCATACACAGACATTTCAACACGGTGACCCGTGGCCGGTAATATTGGATTTTAATATCTGTGTGTCTTCCATGTTGGCTTGTGCTCAGAATGATAATTAAGGTAGAAGGTTACTGTTCATGTGCTCACATGTTTACTATGATGGGAAGAGGGCATGTATTTCCCCATTGCGTATGTGGCAAGCTTTTGGTGTATGATGTATTGTGCGTGTCTGGACCGGCTCAGCCGTTAATCATAGAACCATCATGGGTCTGCCTGAGGTCTGGGAAAGAAGGAATTCAAATTTATTTGGCCTAATAGGGTGTAATGTGTTTTTTAATTTACAGATTTTATAACCGTGATGGTGAATACGCTTAATTATTTTTTAACCTAACTGCTAAGTGCTGTTTGGGATGATTGTAAGCCTTTCTTTTTTAATGGATAAGTGGCACAATATTCTGTTGGTTTCAAGATCTCTTATCGCATTTGATAAGGTGTTGCCATAAGAATCTTTGTTAGAGCACTTACCTCCTGCCGAGATCACACACTCCCAACACATTAAGCCTTCTCTACCAATGTTGAGGGTGGTAGATGGCAGAAAATGGCATTATATACCAACAGAGTCCAAGTAACAGGTTTAAGATTGGAAAAAACACTTTTTTTTTTTTAATATTAACATAGCGCCGTCACGTTCCATGGTGCTGCACAATTTTTTTTTTTACTGATTTTAATAACCACCATAACCAAACTTAAACTCAAACAAAACCTATGATCTGGAATTCATGGAAAATTAATAAAAAAAACAGAATGATTTCTTTAGGGTAAAAATGTTTTTTTTTTGTTTTTTTTTTTAAAATATATACTTCAATAACCCTCTTGTTATCCACGGGTTTAGCCATCCATGCTTGTGACTCTGTTAGCGTGCAGTTAACATATAACGTTACATGAGAGCGGACTTCCATTTCTGTAGTTTGGAAACTACATATGTTTAGAATTGCCCGGGCCAGAGGTGCGTTCCCCCTCCTCTCCGAGCAGAGGACCTTTTTCATGTATACCTCGATCCTTGGAAAGAAATGTTTTTCTCATTGAGGATAGAATGTTGGTTTATACAGTAATACAGGTTACCTTTGAGGAAAACTCAATTTAATTTTTGTTTGGGCCACTAAACTTCCTTTGTCTGCAGACCTGGAGGTGGCCATTGTTGTCAGTCATGTGATACTTCGGATGACTTTCCCTCCTCAACCACCACACTGAGCTGATTCTTTATGGCTAATGAGATTTCTTCCTACTTAAACTTTCATTAATTACAGTAACTTACTGAGTGAGTGAGACTGAGCTGTTCTGTAGCTTACCACCGGCAGTGTGATAAGGAATCGGGTGTTTTGTCTAGCAGATTGGGATAAGATAACAGACAGAGAACGCATAGAAATGGCTACAGCGCAGCTGTATTATATTATGCAAAACTAGAACTGGTTAAAAAAAAAAAACATAGAAATAATGTGAAAACATGTTTTTAATCTGATACTTCAGAGCAGAATCCTTATGTAATATTCTAGAGGGGGCATTTCAAAGAAGGGTTACTGAAAACTTAGACTAAAACAAGAATACATTAGAGGTCTGTTTACTAAAGGGAGAGCTATGGTTTCAAGTCCCTGAATTCACTTTCCATTATGAACGACAAGCACTGGCAAATGTCTTCAGGAAGAAGGGCTGAGCTGGCCCAGTATGATGTATAATTCAATGTGTGCTCTTCATACAGCAAAAGCTACTGGGATAGGACCTTCATAATGTACTGTATAGTGAAGTGAATGAGCCAAACCTCACCTCCAAACTCTCCCTTTAGTGAATAAACCCCTTATGTCTCTGCTCATTCTTGGTTTGCTTGGTGGCATTACGACATGAAATCTAGCCAAAGTTAAAAACAGATTACCAGCCCTCCAAATCCAAACCTGTCTCTGGCTTGACCCTTGTAGATAGAAGGATTTTTATAAAGACAACTGGGTTAAAGTTCCTTTATGTTAATGCCCTCTAAAATTTAATTATTTTACTTTACAATTTACTTTGCTTCGTTTCTGGAACCCAGGATTTCTAGGGGTGAGTTGAGGATCCAACATGTTGGTAGCTCTGTACCTTCGGGAGACAAGTTATTTTTGTTGTCTGGGGGGAAACAGACACGTAGCGTAACATCCTTAACTTTAATGCAGACCAAGACAGTTTATTATTATTTATTTATACAGTTTCTTTGAAGATGGGCCATGAAGGGCTCCATACAGAATGCCTCCTTTCTCAGCCCTCGAGTTCCTCTCACAGCAGTTGTTTCAAAGGGACTGTGGCCCATTGTGCTTTACAAGATCTGTTCTACAATCGTCAGCCTGGCGGAACAATGAAACTATACATTTAATAACTTTATACTACATTACCTAGACTAAAAGGGTTTTAGGCCAAGCCCTTTATTACATCTGCAGTGTTCATCCATTTAAAATTATATATTCTACGTGGAATGTTGTTGTCATAGAAACAGCATGTAACAGGGAGAAGCCATATGCAGGGTTGGCAAAAGAAGAGGCGGCAAAGCGAAAGCCATCATGAAAAGTTTATTACCCAGCTTTTGCTTTGAGTAAAAAGTAACAAAATGGTATGTTACCGGGACTTTTTAAATTACTTTTTAATAACCATTATTAAATCTCTTTTCTATATAAGCAGCCTTTTTATATTATATGCACTGTTAGTCTGATAAAGTTTTCAATTTCTATAACCAGATCCATGTTGAATATTCAAACAAGATCAAAATCCCTGTCGCCACAGCTGACTTAAATACATTTAGACTCTCAAGTTCATGTTTAGGCTGCCGCTATTAGCACAGGTGCAAGTTTGGGGGAACTTACTGTCTGACCAGTTGCTGAAAACCTTGAACCCTCTCTGATGTGGTCTTGTATTTAACAGCAAACACACATTTGACTTGTAATTGAATTCAGCACCAGGTCATGGCAAGGTTCCCCAGCCAAACCATAAGTGTTTCACTTTGGGCAGACTAGCCTCCAAAATGTGTATTTTTTTTTACTTTTGATGTTTGTTGGAGTTCACTTCACATTGAATCCAATGCATGCATTCTTTACCTATTTGAGTTAGAACATTTCCTCCCCAGGTCTTGATCTCTTCTGACTTGCCCCACCAACTGCCTTTCTTTCTATAACATCCCATTACCTTAAGCTCAGCATCTCTCAGACTTAGTTATGGTTTTTCCATCATCCACATCATCTGAGATTCCTAACGTATCACTTTTGATAACTCCACAATCCACCCAACGGACCAATATATGCTTCCTTGGTGTTATGCTTAATTCTGCCGTCTCTTTCATCCCTCACATCCCCCACTTAAAAATCCTGCCACCTTCATCTGAGAAACGTCCCCCTAATTTGTCCTTTCCTCACACTAGAAGCAACTAAAATCCTAATCCATTCCCTTGTGATATCCCGTCAGGATCACTGCAACTTCCTACTAACTGGTCTCCCCCTCTGCCGCCTTTCACCGGTCCAATCCTTTCTAAACACTGCTGCCAGACTTATCTTCCTTTCCTATCGCTCTTCATCTGCTGCCACACTGTGCCAAACACTCTGCTGGCTCCTATATACCCTCTGGCTCCTATATACCCTCCAGTATTCAAGTTCCTGACCTATAGAGTGTTAAGCAACTCTGTACCCCCTATATACGCTCTCATATGCAAATACCATCTGCCCTCAATCAGTCTTCTCCTACAGTATCTCTTCCTTGACCAGAGAGAGAGAGAGAGAGATTAATAGTTATGTATCAGTTCTGTCTCATTTAGTCACTTCCTTGGCCTCCTCTACTGAAATCAGGACATGTGCTTCATGTCCATGCCTAGTAGCACACGCACACATGCTAAGGACTAGAACACTGTATTATCAGCTGAGTAGATATATATATATATATATATATATATATATATATATATATACACATACATACATACATACATACATACATACATACATGCCATTTAGAAACACAGCTTTGTGTGGATACCGCTGGAGTGGAATTTTAAAAATTGCACCAGCGTTAATTAGTGTTTATAAAGTGGCATCAATAAAATAAAATCAATTGTGGGACTTCCTTTTGACGGTTTATGCCTGTATTAACAGGAACCATCCCTACACTAGGAACAAAAATAATTTATTTTGCATGTACATTCAAAGAATTGGGGCAGTAACAAGAAGGAGTGGCAGGCAAGTTGAGTCATCTCCCTACTAAGTGCTTATATTCTTCATATTTACTCATGCTGCATATCAAGACATGCTTGTTTGAGTTGTTTTTTTAATTATTAAAAAAACTAAGGCTTTAATGCCTTACCCGCTAAATCTAGTTCATCTGCATGAACCGCATGCAAAGCTTAAAGGTACTTTCTGAGATTCAATGTTTAAAGTCAACAGCTGAAAATAGCCTTTGTAATTTAAATTTTTTAGACTTTTTTTAATAAGTTTATTTTAGTGTATTCCTGATTTGCGAATATTTTAGCTGTGCATGCTTAAAAATTGTATTAAAAATATAAAAATTAGTTCTTTACTGCTCATTTCAGACTTAATTTTCTAAAATATTAGTACCTATAATACATCTATCCCACTACTACTAAAAAAAATCAGCATGCTCTTTAGAAGATACAGGCTGCTTCTTCTGAGTGGCTGATGCTAGCGTTTTATTTCATTTGTAACTAAGATGGCTAGAATGATCCGGCCTTCATAATGTAACCACACGTTGTTTGTGTTCATAAAGAGCAATTTTTTAGGGCTAAAACCAGCAGCGTTGTTCATGGTTGCTGTGGCGACTGCCCATCTTTGAAGTTGCGGTTCATAATTAAAATAAAATTCACGATCAGGCCTTGGTCTGCAACCCAATCTTAGCTGTAGCCCTGAGCTGCTGCCAGATGCGTAGACTTGCTTTTTGAGTTTTTCCTTTGACATGGAAGATTTTCGCCAGTATAAATAATCGCCGTACTCTTTGACCTCCCTTTTAAAATAGAACACTATGGTCAGGGGAAGGATGGGTTTTTCAGCTGTGGAAGCTCATAACGTTTATACATATTGGTAGCTCACTTATGGGGAGGAGCACCTGCTCTAAACAGTCGTCTTGCTGCCAGACCGCAAGATAAATACCATTGCCAAGCATAAGGGAGTTGCCTCCTCCATGTAAACGACAACACCCTTCGCTCTGTAGGTTCTCGATCCGGCTGCATACTAAAGAGCACATACGTTCCAGCCGGGCCCTATGGTATAGAATTACTTTAACAGAAACATCAAACCAGAACACGTTTCTGTCTCGGAGTACGTTTACTAAAGTTATTGTCCAATAAAATTAATCGTAAGTGACCATAATGTACTAAATACCTCCGGGCTTAGACGGCTCGAAAAATATTTGTCTTCCCGTTTTTATTTCTGTTAGTTTAAAGCGGGAATGTTTTTGCTTAAACTTGCAAAAAAATCTAGCATGTGCTAAAGCAGTGAATAAAATTGGCACTTTTCATGCTTACGCTGGGCTGCAAATAAGACTTCCTGCATTGTCTGTGTTTTTATATTTTATTTTAGAAAGATCACCATTTTTTTTTATTGAAAATCACCTAATTTTTTAGGGCATTTGGCTTTTCCGTGTGTTTTTCCTATCTAACTAGTATTGGAATATTGTGCGGATTGCTCTTAAACAGAAAGGATAAATGGATCTTATCTGCCATCAAACTTCTATGCTCTCTGGTTTGGCTATTATTATTATTATTATATTTTATTTATTTAGCGCCAACAATTTATGCTACACTTCTTACAGTCCATAAATTCAAAGTGTCTGACAAAACTAGAACTGACAGCGTAAGATGAACCAATACGTTGGGTAGAGAGGGTCCTGTTCCCGAATTTACAATCTAGAGGGAATATTTAAAAACAGCAAACAGACTTTGGTGGCTATATAGTATACTCAAATTGGGCGTTGGGCAAATAGGACATATACTTTGGCCAGGACTGGTTTGGACGTTTGCTGTCCCTTGTGCATGCATAACATGGCAATGGAATGCTTTGTATCCGCTCAGAAAGATGGTAGAAATGGAGAAGGCAACTTAAATACTATAAACTCGGAGAAAGAATTACTTTAGCGCATCTCCCCGTAAACAGCGTCGCTGAAGCACATGGGCTCTCATCTGCATGTGGCCTGCAGTCGGCCTCTTTATGACGTTGGGACTTATTGTCCATTTTCACCTGCCGTTCCCTGCCCCTTGCTGTGGAACAGGCCCAGACATCCACTGGAGGTTGGCAATGAGTTATGTGGCTAAAGTCCAACAGAGATGACGGTCGGCACTGTTTATCCATAGAACGTTTTTAGCTGTGAATTCTAACCTTATTATACCGCGATTGAGATACACATCAAGGAAAAGAATATCAAAAGAAAGGAGCTTAGGAAGCCTAATTACTCCTTGTTGAAATACATGTTTAAACGTGTGCCATAAACCATACATCTGGGAACGAGTGTTTCTCAGACCATGGAGACCAAGTTGTCTCGATCAAGACCTGTAACGATTCCTGCACCCCTAAGATTTACTCTTCCAGAGCCTCTCCCTGCGCTCCTCTCTGAAAGCCCGGTACACTCACGGGATCGTAAAGTTCAAGGGTGGGGGGTTAATGAGTTCTGCCTGTTTTAAAGTAAGGAATTTACTTGTTTGTTTTTTTAATAACGTTTGTGTAGTTGACAAGGTCAACAGTGTGAAATCCGCTGGTAATTGTGGATATTATGTATTCGATTGCCCTGCCTGTTTGTCTGTGCAGACTTAATATTGGAAAAAGAAAGGAAAAAAAATACAATAAACATGTCTCGCTCTATATAAATAAGATTTTTCTTCTGCGTAGCAATTATTCTTTGACCGAATACCAAATTATTGACACTCAAAGTTTTTAATGCTAGAATCTCAATACATTTTTTAACCGTTAACTGGCTACTTTAGTGTCACATGGCGTCCTACAATGACAACCTCTAGGTCTCTGGATAATACATCCGGGGCCCTTCTGCCCCCCCCCCCCCCGTGCTTTACCAAATAATCCAGAACTGCAGACGCATATGCATCAATGTACACATGTTGGGCTGCTCCCCAACCATCTTTGGGACGGGCCCCAGCAGAGGCTTTGTCGTGTCCCCCCAGTGAAGCCCCCAGTGTGAATGAGCTGGTTGGGGAAAACCTGAGATCTCCTTTGTAACCAGCCTGTTTAGGGGCCAACGGATGGTCTTAATCCAACACTGCCTCCCATATCTCATTTTCCTTCTCTTCTAAGCCCAAACCGTGCAAACTTCGTACCCCGTTATATAATGGTCCCATCGTTTGGTAAAAGACTAGCCACATACTGTAATTAGAGGACAAGTTAGTTTATTTTTGGAGTAAAAAATTATCATCTTCATGGTAAACTCTATCAGGAACTAAACCCAGCAGGCGTTCATCCCACCATTACCTGAAAGCATTGCGTGAAGGAATGGATGCGACGTTAAACTCTGTGTATCACTTAACAAAGAATCACTTTAAAATGCTTCCAAAAATACAGAATATTGAGCAAAGTCTTTAATTCCTTCATCTCTCTATAAAAAAATAAATAAATCCACTGTTGTATTTATTTGCTTTTAATAACTTTTTTTAAAACATATACTAAATGTTCTTGGTTTACCTTGTTACTGTTCGTTTAATGTTCTGCTGGTTGCGTAAGTAAATAATTGTTTTTCTCCGTAATGAGTGGGAAATATTTGGTTAATTGGAAGCTCATTTTGTTGTTGGCTCCATCTGACAATACGTTGTAAATTAGCTAGTGAACCTCTCGTTATTTTACCCCACGTCCTTTTATTTTTTTGTGGAGTAGTAACCATGTGTTCGCTGATCGTGTCCAGCGGATCCAGGTCTGCTCCAGGAGGTTTTTATCGCCCGGGGGCTCCTTGTAGTCAATGAAGGCCCCCTTCAAAGCCTGTTGCTGCTTTTCCATGGCTTTTGTAAGCCAAAGGTTAATGCGTTGAGCTTTGACCATTAAACCTTCTAGAATCCAAGGGTTTTGGTAAGAGAGGAAACTGCTAGGGTGTTGTATAATATCAAGTTTTTTTGGCGGAAAAAAGGACATTATCCATAATCTCTTAGAAATATCTATATGGTTCTGCAGTATAGCCCAGTAATCTTGTTAGCAAGGTCAACTTTCTGTTGCTTCCAAATCATTTGGGGCATTTTGGATAGTCGATAGTGTATCTAGAGTATAAGCTTGTGAGCCGGGCCCTTGTTAGCCAATGTATTGGTTCATCTTAGTCTGTCGGTTCTAATTTTGTTTCTAGAATTGCTAGTTGTTCTCCCAAGGAATATATTTTTAAGCAGACTTGAAAGTGTTTGTGAGTCCGCAGCAGACCCCCCCAGACTGGATCTGCAATATAGGGTATTTACCTCCAGCATATATTAAAAGTCACCTTAATGACACGGCAGAGTGGGATATGATGTCAGATCCTGGCGCGTTGTGTCATAAAGACATGCAGCGCCTTTTCATGCCGTCTATGGAGGGTGTTTTGAGTCAGCACAGCTACCATAGCATCATTTGGCTGGTTAAGGAGATCAAAGATCTTCCCCTGTAACCGGCATATTCTGCAGCAGGACATTGTGATCTGAGTCTGATTCCCCCCCTCCCAGTTTTTGTAGTAAGGGGACTGCTGCCCCTAGGCCTGGATGTGTTACTGGGAAGATATATTTAACTGTATTGTCCACGTGATATCTGTATCTGTATTTTGTCCCGTTGGAAGTAATCTATAAAATAATGCGTGAGATGTGAAAATTAGGCAGCATCTGGAGTACTGCATTATTATTTGCAAAACTCTGGAAGAATACTTCAGACTGCTTCAGGTGACATATTTCTATATTTAGAAATAACCCCTTATAGTGTATGGGTATAGCATATTAGGGGGAGGCAAGTTATGGTTGGACGGCAAATAAAACACTTTAGTCTTTGGGAGATAAAATATATCTGGTCATGGAGGGGGGTAATTAATTCTGTTCAGTAAATGTGTGCTTCTTACATGCTGCGGAGTAGCCCTTTAACCCTTACAATGTCAGCTAGGTGCATGGCACATCATTGGCACAACAGGGCTAGAGCGTACCTCCTCCCCGCGAAAGTGTTATAACAGTACCCGCGAGACTTTCGGTAAAGGGAAGATCAGAGCATTTACTGTCAAATGTTATTAAAGAGAGAGCTGCTGATCAGTAATGGACCAATCAGAGCCCCTTCAACGTTAAAAAAATAAAAAAAATAAAAAAATAAAAATGAAATATAAAAAATTGCTGTGGTGTTTATGTATATGCCAGCTGCTCTATTGTGATATCAACTGGCCAAAAAAAATCCTAGTTCCTACATGGCAAGGCATTGTGATGTTGTGGTTGCCCCCACTGCCTATCCACTCTAACCCCATTTTAAATGATATTAAAAAAAATAACCCACACAAACACTTATAGTAATATTTTTTTTTTTTTTGTGGACTTCTCCAGTAACTCGGAATACTGCTGAGTGTCATGGGGGTTATAACAAAAAGGTGGGCATACTTGTGGGCGTATCTATTTAATATTTATATATAGTGTCTTTAGCGCAATTACACTGTCCTATATGTGCCTTCCGTATACACTCTATTGTGTACTGTGACAATAATGTCCACGGGTGTTGGATACATTTTCTATGAGAGGTCGGTGCTTTTAAGAACATTATTCAGTTTAAGTTACTTTTAATATTTGGGTTTGGAATTTATGGGGAAAAGGGGGGGTATTTTAGTTTAAAGGGTTAAACACACAGTTCAGCAACACATGGAAATAACATACATGGAACAGATGACATTACTGGTAAGATATAGTAATACTTGATCCGTGTCTGCTTGGTAAAGTGGTCTCGTTGCAGAACAATGCCCGCTTTTACCACTTGAATATGTGCGACGTGCCATGGAGCTTTAAGCGTTTCTGTTCTGTAATCCTTTCTCTCTGGGTTTCTGTGTCGTGATTTTTTATGTCGTTCTGTAATTTTTTATGGCTCCTGGCCACCACATAACAGGATTCTGCTGTTACATTTATTTTCGAATTGCAGAAGAAATACATTATGGCACGAGATTGGTTTCCATAATAAGTCGGACTGTATGGGATGAAAAGCCCCTTGTTTTGCAGTCTCCGCGGAGAGCTATATTTTTCATGTGTTTCCTTTGTGCCTTTTAAAACGGTGATTCGAGGAAGCAGTAACTTTAGCAATAGGATTGGAGAATAGCATGGAAACTCGCAATGTATGCTGTATTTTAAAAGCCCTTTAGCGCTGAAGCAATCAGTGTTGAATTTCTTGGCTATATTAGAAATGGATATCCAGCCGCTCCTGCGCTCATATAGCGATTCTATGAGTACCTATGGCAGCTTGTATGCTTCAGTTAAACCCCCTGTTATCTGATCATACACTTTAACAAAACAATTCAAAGTCTGAAAAACCGCACCTAATCCTCCGACCGGTCACTGTCTAATGTCAGATTTTTACCACTTTTGCTTATTTACAAAGTCCAATGATTTCTATGCTATAGCTACATATATGCATTTACCCGTGAGCTATTCAAGTGGCCACACGTGGATCATTGAATTATCTCCTCCTTGGAATTAATTTTAAAAAACACACCGGGAGATCGGTATGCAGGATGTTTTCACTTTATAATCATACATTACTTTACATTTTTAATAAAAACGAAAAAATCAGTTGGCATTTTGTAGTTTTTGTAAATTTGTAAATATTAATTTGTAAAGCACCAAGGTATCTAGTAGCCCTGTCCAAAGAAGACATCCAAGCCCCCTATTATATATGGATGGAGTTCAGTTCTATCAGGTTCTCTTTAGAGGACCCCTAGGTACCAGCGTGCACATATGTCCGACAACCATGTATGTGCTTGGCACTGAAAGGGTTGATCCTTAATTGCAAATAAAAAAAAAATCCCCTTGATGGATAAAAACGATATTCCATAAGGTTCCACTTCTTGGTATGGCATTAAGTTGCTCTGTAGCAGGATGTTGGAAGCTTTTGGGTTTCCACCTCAAGCGGTGAGAAAATTAATATAAAGAGCGAAGCGTTTGAAGCTGGCAGCAACCGGTTTAGCCTGAAATTAAATATTTAGTTCTGCGGTTTAACCGTACATTGCTATGGGCTCGCTGTATATGCTCCTCCGGCGTTTATCTGGTTAAATTAACGGCTTTGTCTGGAAAATGCTGTATCATCTGACAGGAGGGGGTTCTTTCATATGATTCTTATGTAATCCGCTGGTTTGTTTTTCTATGTATTGTGGTTTTACAAAGGCATGGTTCATAGTAACTTTTCTGCCTGCAGCAAACTCGGAGGAATCTGCAGGCTTTGGCATAGCAAAAACTTTTCCCATTGTCTGTTTCCATTTGGCGTGCACCAGACTGGCATGTTGTCATAAGTCCTCAGCTTCAACGCCATCACGGGCTGCTCCACGGCAAATGCATGACATGTGCTGCAGGACGTCTGCTAATGAAAGCACAGAATGGAGCGATTGTCTTCACTGGGCAACTGCAGAACATTGACCATTCATTCAGTCGCTTTCCATTCTGCGGGATGCTTTGAGGTCAAGTTCAGAGACACATGTGAAACCCTGTCACTCTTTGCGACTGTAAGACATGGTGGCCTTACATTTTTTAATGTAAGGACATCTAGTCTGTCACTTTCCCTCATGCTACATTTTACAGCTCTATGTAGTGCAATGGTCTACAAATTAAAAGCAATATATATATATTACAAACTTGCGTATGCACAGTATGTTCTCATCTTGGGATCTGATAATTCCTCCACATTGAGTTATCTCTCTTCAGTCACATTGCTGATCGCTGTTGATTGACTCTCGTGAGCTGTACTTATCACATGATTAACCGGGTTAAATCCCTGGTTAAAAAAAAAAAATTGAAGACCTCGTTGAATATATCCCTCTTGGAATATATTTTACATTTCCCTTAATATTATTTCCTTAAAATATTCTTTAGCTCACCAGTTAATTTTCTGTCCTCTAATGTTTAGCCACTTAAGGATGGCAAAGAATCTTTTAAGAAGATTGTTGTTTTTATGGCAACCTTGCCTGCCTTTGTGTCGCATACCAATAATTATTTGTGGGTAGGGGATAGGAATATGAGGAATTCTGTTTCTAATGGTGCATTCGGTTAAGAAAAAAGTAAATTCAGCAGAGTAGGTGGAACAGCATCTATAACTGGTCTGGTGGAAGCACCAAGTTTCAAGAGCATGATGGAGGAACAGGCTCCTGACCATCAATGCCAATCATGCTTGGATCATTTCCAGGTGATTCAGATTAGAAACTAAAATTGCGAATCTGTAACCTAAATATAAGGAGAGAAGGACTCTAGTATCCCGTGTAAATTACATACACATCAAATACTGTCTCTATGAAGCCATCAGTATATTAGAAAGGAATTAATACAATCTGGGGAAAATCTTAAAAATGTCCCTCCTACCCTCGTTTTTTTCTGATTACAATCTTGACTATATTTTTACTCCAGACCAGATCAAGCAAGCGTTTAATTAATTCTTCTGAAATGTTCTCGAAGAACCAAGTGACTTTGTGTGTCCAAGAAGTTCTGACTGTGAAAGATCTAATTGTTAAAAAGCAGATCTGTTTCTGTTTGAAGTGGCGTAGCGTGTTTTTAATAATGTGCGTGCCCTGCTTGACCCCTTGTATACGCCTGTTTCTTCCAGATGTACCGAGGAGAGTCTGCGTTGCTTACCGTGCCAGTGGTTATGCAATGTCTTGGAGGAAATTAAATCTAGTGATCCGTCTTCTAAGCTATGCGCAACCAGACGGAGTGCTGGAATTCCATTCTACATACAGGTACTCGTTGTGCTCTTTGCATGGGAATAAAATGAGTGTGCTCTGCATAGTCACCTATAAAGGGAACACTTAGAGCTGAAACGGTTAAAGGGACACTCGAGCCGAGATAAGCACTTTGATGCATATGATAGTAGAGTGTCACCCTTCATTTTTTTATACATCTGAATCCTCCCTACCCTATGCATTTGGTCCTTTGGTAAATTTGGTAAATATGAGCAAAGAATGCTGTGAAAATTGTCTATTGTTTAACTCTTTGATCTTTTCTTAAAAAATACATAAAAATACTCTGCTCTCACGGGTATCAAACAATTACAAAAAAACCCCAAAAAAGTGGCCCAATTATTGGAACCCTTTTAGTCAATTTGCCTTTGCCAAGTTAGCTCTTCGCCTCAGATCTTCTTCTCCCATAATGCCTGATGAGGTTGAAGAACACATGGCCAGGGATCTGAGATCATTCCTCCATACAGAATCTCTCCAGATCCTATAAATGATGCTGTGTATCCTATCAAAATTTCCAGGTACTTTTCCATATGGCTTAGTGTGTGTGTGTGTGTGTGTGTGTGTGTGTGTGTGTGTATAGCTCTATTTTGGTTTCATCTGACCATAGAACCCAATCACATTTGAAGTTTCAGTAGTGTCAAGCAAACTGAACACGGCTAAGTTTGTTTTTGGATGAGAGTAGAGGCTTTTTTCTCGAAACTCTTTCAAACACCTTGTGGTGAGTTAGGTGACATCGGGTTGTAGTTTTGGAGACCCAGTTAATTTCTGTATTTCTCCAGCTGTGATCCTTGGAGATTTTTTGACCACTCAAGCCATCCTCTTCACAGTGCGTTGAGACAATATAGACATACGTCCTCTTCCAGGTTAATTCATAACATTTCCAGTTGACTGGAACTTCTTAATTATTGCCCTCATGATGGAAGTGGGCATTTTCAATGCTTTTGCCATTTTCTTATAGCCACTTCCCATTTTGCGAAAAGCAGCAACCTTTTGCCGCACATCACAGCTATATTCCATGGTCTTACCCATTGTGATGACTAAGTGAATTTGGCCTATGTCACGGGTGAACAATTTCCTGTTCCTAGTCACCCAGTTGTACTAAAAACGTAAAATATACTTCAAATAATTTTTACTCGTATGACTTCATAGGGTGCCAATAATTGACACATTTATATTTAACATTATATTTAATGTGTTTTTTTATAAACATCTGTTTGCAGTTGAGAGCAGAGTATTTTTGTGTACTTTTTGAAGAAATAATCAAAGGATTAAACAATAGACAATTTTTGTTCATATTTACCAAGGGTGCCAATATTAGTGGATGGAACTGTATATTGCCCCTATTCACAGCAACAGCAGGTATGCTTATTGCATTACATAGCCGTATATAGGAGGCACCGTGTGTGCATTAACTAGGCACAGATTAGAGTAGGAGGCAGTGGGGTGACACAAAATGGTGACCCCCCCCAAAGCTTTGTTGAGCACCCTCGGACCCATGTTTGTGTACTGTATGTATGGATCTGAACAGCTGTGTCTCAGAACTTGTTATTGGTAAAGTCTGGTGTTGCTTATGTGCAGTTATGGTGCAAATAGTGATAATTCTGCTCACACATGAGCCAGTAATATAGTAAAAGCACCATGCACAATAATAAATACTTACGGAAGTAATGAGCAGAAGATGCCAGCAGAGGGCCATCATTAGAGGGTTAACTTGTGCCCTGCAGGACCGCCATTGCCCAACGTTACTCCATCGATCTGTAACGCTTATAATCAAATTTAGCAGAGCCGCTTTTAAATAAAGTACCTGGCCATCCCGACTGCGAATATTTATTTTTCCGCTATGGGCATCTGTTTGTGACTGCCTGTTCTAATGGTCCTGATAAGCCATTCTAGAACATTATGTCTCCGCTCCCTGCAATGGCGTTCCACTTACCACGCAGTCTGCGAAAGATAAAACGCCACAAAGACTTCTTGGAGGCATTAAACAAAGATTTTACTGTTTCGTAATCAACATGTTTTTTGGCTGCCAAGCACTCTGCCCGGCCGCATCCTATCTGTGAAAAGGTAGATGGGCTTATAAAGGTAGAATAAAAGCGGTAGCTTACCGGGGTCGGGACCTTTTCACATCTCCCGTTCCTCTCGAGGCTCTGGCGGTGTGTGATAATGGGTTTCTAAGTGTGTTTGCTGAATTGAATTCTTAAAAGTATCAGATTAGCCATTTTTATTCTCACCACCAGCGTTCAGCACTCGTTCTTTTTGAAGAACGTAATCTAACTGATATATCTGGGCTGCAAATATAAGGTTTTAATGCACAGCTGCCTCTCCAGGTCTCACTTTCTGTAGAAGTAGCAGACCTGAAAAATGAAAGCTTTGTCTATTTCAGAATTTCAGTTTAATCCAAACAATTCTGTAATCGTCAGAAAACTCCAATATGTGCAGTTTTAACATTTTCAATAAAATATTTTAATCTCCCTGTTTTGGACGCTAGACCTGATCGAGTAACATCTCCAGCTTGTTGTCGTAACTAGGTGGGAATTGTTTGTGCCTTGATACATTTGTTTAGTAATAGTAATTTAGGTTGAAAAAATACCCAAGTTCATCGAGTCCAACCCTTCTACCTATCCTTCCAGCTTTTGGGCCAAAAGAAGGCAGAAAAACCCCTAATTAAGCTATATTTCAAATTTTGCCCCTTAGAGGGCAAAAGACGTTGAGATTTCTTACTGGAAGCTCTAAAATTACAAACATTTCTTAACAAATATTTTAAAGGGGCGCTGCATGTTCTGTATTGAATTGCATATAACGGCTGGATAACTTTTAACATTTTTACGCACATTTATTATAACTTCATCCTTGACGCAAAGTTTTTTTTTCCTGTCTGCAGGCTTTGTTGGCGTCCGAACCAAAAAACAGTAAAGCAGGTCTGCTGAAAATGACTATGAAGGAATTAATACACCTGGCATTGCCTGCAAGCGATCCATCTGGAAACACCAGCACAATCCCACAGGTAACACCGCACAAGCTAGTACTGTGATGTCATAACAACAGGATGTTACACAAACATTACAAAAGACTTACGCAATCATCAGGCTTTACTGGGCCAGATACAATGGAAAAAGTAACCCTGGTGGTACCTGGCTGGCAGACTGTCCGGTCGTCCCTTTGAAAAGGGGCTGGTGCTGGGCGGGGGGGTTCAATGTCTGCAAAAACAGTTGAACAAAGACAACATGGTCAAATTTAAAGCTTCAGAGTTGAAATATGATTAATAATCCATACCCTTTGTGGACATTTTATACCCTCTTTGATATGGGGAACCTGAGGATTCTGTTTGAAAGAGTACTTACCTGTCACATAATCTTTGATGTTCTATGAAGGCATTCTCTGTGATTCTATTTGTCTTTATCTACTCAGTACTTTAGCTTCGAATATTCTCTTTGCTTTTACGATAGCTGCCGCCACCAGCAGGACTCTTAGATCTCTTTCACGTATGGTTATTTGAAGTACTGTTGCCAGTGAAACCTGTAATACTAGTAAACATTTTCTCCTGGAAATGGAGTGCACCGACCACTCTTGGTCCAGCCGGCCCGTTGCCTCCTTGTAACCTGTAAAGGCAAGCTTAATGCTTTTACAAGAAGTTGGTCAGCAGACTCCATCAACTTGTTCATTTTTGCTTTTCTTGTGATCTTATTATTTTCAGTTTGAGGCGTTATAGTAATTTGACCGCTTTGTTTGTTGTCTCTTGCTGACACGCTTTGTTCGTTGTCTCTTGCTGACACTACATAGTAAACTAGTGATCCCAACATACATCCCACTGTTCCAAACAGTCAAAGAGGGCTAATCTAGACTAAAGAAAATATGTTCCTTTTGCCATTTTCAAGTATTGTGTAATACATCTTCCATGGCCCCTTGTGTATTCCTTGGAATAAACATCTCCCAAGCGAAACAGGAGTTGCAAGTTCACAAGAGGTAAAATATTTCAAATCCTTGACGATATGTTATAAAACAATGAACTTCTTCTGCTTGAGAGGCTCAGTTAGCTCTGCTTAATAGGTAATTAGTGAGAGTTCTAATTGCATCTCATCAGGTTATCTTTACGCCAGCTGCCAGAGAGGAGGATCCAGATCCCCTGCAGCGCTGCAGGGGATTCTCCTCTCTGGCAGCCGGTGTGCTCAGACAACCTCCGCTGCCACTAGCCGGTACTTCCGGGGCTTTTATGGTGGAGCACCGGAAGGTCAGGTAACACCAGCGCTCTGTCATAGGAACCCCGGCGGAAGTGCCGGCAGCAGCGGGGGTTGTCTGCATCGCTCACCTTGCTGCTTGCCCGCAGCAGGGATAAATATAAAACAAGAGAAAAAACACCTGCCCGGCGCCTGGAACTGCATGTTCTGGGCGTCGGGCGATACGAATTGTGCATTCCTGCCCTAAACCCCAATTATAGGCTGTACCCCCTCTTTAAAGACTTAAAGTGTGTGGGGGGGGTGCGGCCTATAATCGGGCCAATACGGTATATCCACCTATTGCGGTTGACGTGCAATGGGAATAAGTATTTGTTCCATGTATAAATCCTCTCTTCCTTATAATCAATTTAACTTAATTTGCAGTGGAACAGTTCCATGTCTGCGAGGAGCATGTGTTCCGTCTAAATATTTTATATGTGGTGGTTCTTTTATTGTCGTAGGGTGGTCTGCAAATGAAAAGTGTAATATACAAGCATGGCTTAATTGAAATAAAACGTTGTATCTCCTGCCTGTTAGGAAGACATTATTTGTCCGGCATTCTTATTCCGTTAATCATTTCATTTTGACACAAATGATGGAAAGCAGCTGCGAAGATTAATTATTACATAACAGTGAATTAGGAACCCAGCTGCGGCGGCATCTCGAGAGAAACGCGTTCTCGTGTGCCATTATATCTGACACGCAATGCTCGTGTCGTTTCGAAACAACGTTTCCTGTAAAGTAAATGCGTAGCGCACACAAACATATCTGCCGTTGTTAGAACGCTTCTTGATGATGTTTACAATATGATAGGGGACACGGCCAATAGAATAAAAGAAAAATGACCGTTTATGTGAATGGAGTGCGCGGTGAGAAATGGGAAGCATCAGACAATGTAACGTTTTTAAAGAAATCATTTTTCAATTACAGGGATATTATGGGGTAAGAAGTAGAATGACAGCAGGCAATCGAACTGAATAGAAAAATAACCCAGTGAAATAAAAATAGCGTTAGTGATGGAAAATAGAAAATTCACTAATTGTCAATTTACGTTTCAGGTTCACGCTTTAAATATCTTAAGAGCCCTATTCCGTGACACACGTTTGGGTGAAAATATTATTCCGTACGTCGGCGAGGGGACCCGGGCTGCTATTCTTGGCTTCACTTCACCCGTCTGGGCAGTAAGTAAAACCTAATTCACGGTCCACATTCTGAAACAGTTGCTGGTGATGGGGTCCTCTTGACGTTTCGAACGGTGTTCATAACTTCATGTAAGGGGAAATAGCACTCTGCAGAGCGTGTCTTGTTAGTGGGGGGTATATTTGTATTTTGTGTTCCTGTGCCGGTTATAATGCTGCATTCATGAAATTATGCAGTTTTATGAAGTTATAGGAAAATATTTTGTAGACTTTTTAATGGACTGCCCATAGGGCATACAGGGCAACTGCAACTTGGGCTACTGCAGCTGGGGCTGGTTTCCTGTTGCAGACGGCACATAATCCTTATTTTGTATTTATTTTTTGGCTGCTGTGCTTTAAATACAAGGACCTAGTTTTATCTTGGTTATATCAAACAGCTAAGCCCAAGACAAAATAAACACAACTGGGAATAAAGCACCCATTGCAGAAATAAAAATATTTAATATATTTCATATAAAGGGAATTTCAGAGTTTAGCTGTTCGCAGATTGACTGCGTTTCCCATGATGCGGAGGTTAAATCTCCTTCCCACAAATGATATTGTACTGAAATTATTTTTACAGAAATGAATCTGGCGTGCTTGTTTCTGTCCTTCAGAGTACATTGTGTTTGTGTTTTTATATTAATATGTTCTCTACTTTCTCAGTGTCCTCCGCGTTATCAGGGCAGTTTAGAATCTTAAACTTTTCCCTGACGATGATCTCATTATCGCTATTTTTTTATCTTGAAATATTAACACTAGAAGATAAACTTGTGCTAAGACAATAAGTGGGAAGATTTGTATTATTTACTGGAATCCCTTTTTTAATACTACACTTTAGAAAGAGTCTGGAATTTATGTGTATGTATTTATACACAGTATATACACTAGTTATGGCCAAAAAAGGCCTACCTTGCTTTCTAATCGTTGTCATACGCAGGACCGGACTGGCGATGATGAGGCATTCCTGGCACTTTAAGGCCAGCAGCCGCCTGATTGCGTGAGCGTGTGCGATGGCTGGATATGTGATCTTATGCTCGTTAACGTGCCGGATGGTCAGTGCGATCGTGGTCATATGTCCCTCTCTAGAGGAGGCGGTCTGTTGGGACTCCAGTCCCTCTGCACCTTCTTCCTCCCCTGATGTCCCTCTGTACTGGAAGCTCAGAGTTTTGCTGGGTGTATCAGTGTTCTACAGCCCTAAATTATATTAAAACAGCCCAAAAATGCGCGTACATTTTTGAGTGAATGCAAACATTCTGTAATGACTTCTGTAATTACGTATATAGCTGTGACATTGTATTAAGTATCTGCATTAAACAATGGCCTGTTCTGCTTGATCCCTGAAATATCTTGAGCTGCCGTAAGCAGGGAGTTAAGGAGTACGCGCTGTACCCGACAGGTTCCTCGGCTAGGAACATGCGCCGCCCTATTGCAAATAACCTCGTTCTGCAGGTACACAGGGAGCGGTAAATGATTGACCTGCATTCACGCTTTAACATCTGTTGTACATAAAATCTTCATGCTTCGGAGACCTTAAGCTGTGAGTTATTGCTTTTTCCACTGTCACGTCTTTGAACGGCTTACACTTGGTGCCGTGGTACCCATGAACCTATTTCCAGAACAGCGTTCTTTAGTGCCAAGAGGAGCCTTTGACAGCCCAGTACCCAAAATTATTATTTTTTTATCGCAACACTCCCATGCATTCCCTGTATCAGAGAATAAATAAATATATATATATATATATATATATATATATATATATATATATATATATATATATATATATATATATATATATAGATTAAAATGTGATGAGGATTTGAGATTAAAATAAATTCTGGACTGCCAAATGTTTCCATTTTAGCAGCGAGGAGGTGGCAGCTTGTGGTGCAAATCCGCTGATGTTTGATGAAGCCCTGGGTGATAATAAATGCTTGCCCCTGATGGTTCCTGTTTGACTGGTCTGCTTATAAGCCCATTTAACTTGACCTAAGTACCTGAATAGGGAAGCCTGTGTATTGAGAACTTATCCTGGGGCTGCAGTTGGTTTTCGGGGACGAGTATTACCCGGGTACAGATGTCGTTGTTAGTGGACTCTTCTTAGAAGACATCGGCCCACCTTATCTATACAGTATGTCTAGGCTTATTTTCTCGGTAGTTTCCAAAGCCGTATCTGGAAAAAAGTACAACATTTTAAGGTGAAGTTTACATACAGTGTGCAAATATTTTACATGGTTAAAAACATCAGGTGCTGAAGTTATTGATCAAAGAAGCGTGTAAAGCTTTTGTGTGCATTCATCAGAAAGGCTGAGGGACGGATCTCCTCCAGCTCCCCACCACCGGTGAATGTGGACTCTACACGTCGCCCAGAAAGATGGAGTGTGTGACACAGGAACCTCTACAATGTTACTGCTTATTATATCATTTCTCTGAGCTGATGGAATTCATTCCAGCCTTTGAATGCAATAACGTTACAATACTTTTATATACAGCATGCCGGCAGATTCTGTTATAATAGGGAAACAATGAACATTAACTATAACATTTAAGTTGACTATATACAAGATTTGCAATATGAGTAACCCATACATTGCCATCTTATCTTTCTCCATGAGGGCTTTAAAATTATATGAAAATAAATTATTTAACTAGTAATAGCCAACCTGGAGCTTTCTGGTCTCCAATGAACTCCAGATCCGGCCAGGCTGTACCCGTATCATGGAAGCAGGACCTGTAGCGGTTTAAGATTACTGTGCCTATCACTCTCTGCCAACCACATGTGAGTGCTTGCAGGGCGTTAGGCAATTTGTGTCTCTCCAGGGTATGATGAGCTCTGGGTACTAAGTATTACATATTATCAAAATCAAGACATCCGCCACATAAATGATTCCATTATCCGCATTAATGCGCAATCATTTATGAAGCCTCCCAAACGGTCAATAAAATACAGTAAATATATTGTTTTAAAAAAGTCTTTGCTTATTTTAAACATTCATGATAAAAAAACCTATATCATCTTAACCGTTAACCTTTTTACATCAATCAAATGTAACAGGAGAAGACCTTAACTAAACGTACAGCGCGTTCCCCCCCTCCAAAATCAAAGCCCTTTGTAGGCATTAGAAGGGTTAATCGAGCTGTCGGGATTTATGAATATGATTGCAAAATCCAGTGGGTAAATTGGACACAAACAGAGCAATGTGTGGGAAATGCGAGTTGAAAAGCTGCCGCCTCGGCAGAATGAAGGCAGATAGGCATCGTACGCTGATTGCCGGCGTGCAGGGTTAGAACGCGTCTTTGTGCTCGGTACACAAAGTGTCAGTTTGGTTCAGTTCTTCTGCTGATTAAAAGGCCGTTCGGTTTGAACGAAGCCTGAATGTCCAGATACAAGCCACTCAAGGACAGGGACTGCACAACAGCAATTAAAAATAGCCGGAGTTTTTACTGTGTGTGGGAGACGCAAATA
The DNA here is from genome assembly GCF_027358695.1 of Spea bombifrons. Classification (NCBI taxonomy): domain Eukaryota; kingdom Metazoa; phylum Chordata; class Amphibia; order Anura; family Pelobatidae; genus Spea; species Spea bombifrons. Next base: position 11,979,580 of record NC_071089.1, on the reverse strand, counting down.
GAGTGTAGCTTTTTACGTGTTTATATGAAAATGCGCAAATAATGGAAATGCCAGCTTGTTTGCTTTTTCCTTTATTTCACTCAGAAGTTCATGCGTTCTCAGCGTTTCTGTGTCCTTTTATGTGAGTTTTCCAGGGTTAGATAAATTCTGTATACACGGCCCTTTAGATATGGATAATAAGGGTTTCCCACCAGTTGTGTTCCTAGTGTAGAAGTAAATAAATGTATGTACGTTGGCATATTTCGTCTTGACTTGCAGCCCCAACTGCATTGGCCAGTCAGGCTCCCTGGTGCACCACTTCTCTATGGGTCAATTGGGGAAATGGGCAACCTCGCTTGTAAATGGCCCACAAACACTATATACCCTGTGCCAAGCTGCCGCAGCCGCCATAGTAACATTAGTCCATGCCGCGCGTATTTGAAGCGCTGCATCCATCACTGGTACTGGTAATCTTGTAGCCACGCTGTTCTTAGGCGGTTATGGTGAAAATGGAAAGAGAAACATTTAACCAACTATTTACGCGGGCCGACTATAGGGAGTTTCTCTTGAAGGAAGAACCTGTTGACCTTGCATGATCCTGTGGATTTTTTGAAGGACCAGCTCAGACCTCTACATCTTTATCCTTTGTAATTTTAATTTATGCAGCTAATCATTTGCCGATCATGGTTTAGTTAATAAGCTCCTATTCTGTGCTGTGGTGTTCCATGTTTGTTTCACTTGTTTAGGCTCGTTCTCCTCCACATCTCACAGGTCCCTGTTCAGTATATTCCAAGGGAATATCACCCATACCTGACGTAAGAAAACCCATTGTTATATGATCAATGCTGTTCATGACTTCTAAGCAGGGCCCACCCATGTTTAATGTATGTTCATCAACGTATCGATAACATGGGAGACTGCACGGTTCAGCTTTCCACGCAATAAATCTCGCTGGTTTCTGTGACATTTCTGCACTGCTTCCCCGCCAGCGCTCATACCTGTGCTCTTTATCCGTTTTCCATGAACGTTTTCATTTAACTTCTAGCTGTCTCACCAGTGATTCATTTCCTTCATGCGCAACATGTCTGTAGCCTGAAGCCTTAAAAAAAAAAAAAAAAATCATTTTTCAACCCAACCTCAACTCGTAACTACCGTACAATCTCCATTTGATTTGCCTTCAACTAATGCCAGGCCTGTGGCCACATGTAACATATTCTTTTATTTCAGCGAGTACTAATGTGAAAAAACTAAATGTGTTTTACATGAAAGCCCACACATTGAGCTTCAACGGATGTGTTTCTTTTAAAGCCAAGCACTCAAGAGATGGTGGCAGGACGGTGGGAACAAAATCCCACCTTAAGATGCACAGCTAGAAACATTAACTGGTTGCATTAAATTTGGTGTCAGAAATGGGATACTTGCAAATTCTAGCACTCAAGATAAGAGATCTGTGTATCAGCTGAGAGAGATGGTGGCAGGATGGTGGGAACAAAGTCCCACTTATAAGACGCACGGCTAGAAACATTAACTGGTTGTGTTAAGGTTGGTGGCAGCGATGGGATTCTTGCAAATTCTTCCCATTCCACGCCGAAAGTATTGCATTTTGCCGCGTCAAACATTTCCACCGCACTGATTACTTCTAGGTAGAAAGGCATAATATTTTGGATCTGTCTCCATGTAACCTTCCCTTTTCTTCGTGGGCTAGGTTCAGAAAAGAAAATAATGTAGGCATCTGAAAGTTGTTTACTTTATTATTTTTTAACTTGTCTTGTGTTTACATTAGGTGAGAAATTCCTCCACGCTCCTCTTCAGCACGCTGATTACAAGAATATTTGGAGTCAAAAGAGGAAAAGATGAACGTTCCAAAAAAAATAGGTAAGCACCACTTGAAACGAATGGCACTTGTGAAAAACAATATGTGAGCCAACACCTTGCTGGGAACGTTTCTTGCTTTCAGAGGTTTATCAGCTGCCTGAAGTTACTGAAAAAAAATGAAAAGGAATAGGAAAAGTTGCCTTTGTCAGACTTTAAAACCTTTGACTAAGAAATGATATTCCTTAAATTGCTCCACCCACGTCTTAATTAAGGGAGCATGGACACTTTTGGAATTTCCGGGGGTATTTAGATGCTGTTCTCCGCTTGAAATGTTTCCTCGCTGCCCATATGTTCTATTAAAATGAAATTGTAGTGCAAAATTATCAGGTCTGCAAACCATTTTTATTTTCCACGTTACCCATAAAAGTGTTTTTCTTATTCTCGATGTAGAACTTCTTTCCCTTTGAAATTTAAACCGGAAAAGAGAGTGTTTTAAAAGTAAGAAAGTGCCCTTGTTATAAGGCTTGAAGTTCGTGCTGTGAAATTCTGTAAGCGGAATGAATGGTGCCATTCTGGACACTTGAGAACTATTCAAACAGCGGCAAAACCTCAAATTCAAACACTACAAAACCTTATGTTCTTTTTGTTTTCGGTTCGCTCCTTTGAAATTCCGGTGGGAAACGGCAGCATAAGAACGACTGGGAAAATGTTTCACGATCACTTGTAGAAGGCTCCTAGCATTGTCTCGTTGCGCTCGTAACACAACGACTTGTTCATTGGGGTGTGCAGTAAGAGCAAGCTTAGGTCGCAAAGTTCATAGCTTTATTTTGTGGAGATGGATACGCGTTTTCTGTGAATGACGTTCATATAAATAATTTCGGCATGATTAGGTATAAATATATTTTAACTTGATCAGACAAATCCCAAAGAGAAGTTATCCATTTTGACTTATTTAAACAGAGACAAAGGTCTTACTTGCTGGACCTCGCAATCTATAAGCCAAGCATAATACAGATTTATTAAAACAGTAATGTTATGAATCATCAGACTTAAAAATCCTGCTCTAAAAAGTTTTTGAAGCGATAATGGAACAGCATCTTTGATGAATAATTTTTTGTCGACATATGAGTTGCTGTAGCGTCAGCAGGTGATACAGTAGAGGAGACGTCCTGGGTTTTGGTAAGACAGGCAGTTTGCGAGACAATGTCATCTATGTATATGTTCAGGAGAGGCTACTTATGCATTCCAAGTCTAGAATGTCAGGCAACTTTATATGTAAGCAAACTTTAATATTTCAAATACCTGTTCTAATTTGCAGGCAGGTCAGTTTATCGCTGTGTGGACGCTATTGCCACATTGTTACTGTTCAGACGGTCCAACCATTTTGAGTTTTTTTTCCCAAAATTCCTCTTGTTCAGGTTCTCTGGACAACTACATTGACTTTTTATCTTGACAACTTAGTCATTAATGTAACTAGTCTTGCTCTGCCTGTGGCTCAGACTCTGAACTCTGGTTATGTCCTTCATGTTAGAGAGTGTTATGGCAGAATATATGTTGCCATTAAGGAGGTTGGAGGTCAAGCTTAGTTTAGGCAGGTCTAAGCTAGTTCTAATGTAAAATTCTGGGGTCACTTAGAAATGTCCTTTTAATGACTATTGTAGCTGGAAACAGCTGATTTGTAATGGAATATCCTTATAGGAGTACAGAGGCTCTTTATCACTCCCATGACTCCAATGGCACATTGTGTTCGCTTAAAAGGCCATATTCTATGTTACACATGGATTCAGTGATTGGTTATCTTCCAGTCATGTTATTTTGCATAAAGATGGATTCCTCTGATTTCTATTTTCACTTACCCATGAAAGCTCCTGTCATTTATACCTGGATGGCCCGCTGCTACACAAGTCTTGTCATAAAAAATAAAAATATAAAAAAGGATAAGTGAAATTTTATCACTGTGAATAAAACTGTTAAAATTAAAGATAACAAAGTCCCATTGAATGTGAGACCAGAAATGTTCCATGTGTGTCTGGCAGGTGAATCATTTCCCGTGCCGTTTTATGGCAATTATGACTTACCCTTTAATGCATCCTAGGTGTACATCCTTGCGAGAGCGGTCACTGGGATTAGAGTGTGCTGGCCCCTAGGGCAATTAAACTTTCTTCTACTTTAATCCCTCTAATCACCTGTCTTCTCCCATCATCATCTCCTCCTAATCACGCCTTCAAGACTCCTCCAATATTGTACCCATTATAAAGAACCCATCCCGCTCTCATTAACGTTAAGATCTTCAAACAGTCCTCCGCTGATTTCTATGCTGAACTATCCATGTAACCCCAACTTAACCTCACCTCCCACTGGGAACGATGTTACTATCAGCCAGGAATACAAGTTGTCAAAATTAGACCCATTGTGTATTTGACCCCGCTCGTTTTTTCTTCTCCCTGTCCTGCCTATTCCTTAATCCCTCTAGGTAATGATCTTTTATGGGCTTGGCAATTCCCCTTCATGTGTCTGTTCTGTATGATCAGCCTGTGCTCATTTCTTATCTGTGTTATCTTTATATTGTAGCTTTTGTTTTTTTACGTCATTGTTTGTTTAGTTTTTTCATGTACACCCCTGCAAAGTATGTTGGCGGGATAGATAAGCATGTTTGCTAATAAGATTCCTTTGGCTGGACGAGAAGTGGATTTTTGTTTTTTTTTGCTGGGGATGTATTACCAACTTCAGTCTTCAACTTTCATTCTAGGCTGAGTATTTTTATTTGTCCTATTTATCAAGGCAAAAAACCCCCAAAGCTTTGAGAAAAGTTTGGTTCATGTTAAGATATTGGTGACCCATTGGGTTCATGGCAACATACGGCAGTTTTTTCCCCTTCCGTTTGTATGTTAGGTAGGTCATGAACCATGGCTGCAGCTGCCTGCTTGATACCATCATGGATCATACCAAGTTTGTAGAAGAGAATCGTTCAATGAAGTTGAAAACCTAGAAGGCTTTAGCAATTGTTAAAGTTGCCAAGGGGATATCAACAAATCATAACATGGCAATTACATGTGTCCTCGGCCTCCTCGCTGCTCAAACATCGTTAAAAGTAATTGGAGTTTGAGAATGGACGGTAGGGTTGAGTGTAATATTTATATATAGCCATCTAGACAAACACTGTGCAGAGTAATTAGAGAGCACAATGAAGGAACATATTGCAGTTGGAAACCTTTCTGTACATAAAAGAAACATTTTAAACAAGGTAAATACATCGACCAGGGCTGGTGAAGAGCAGTTATACGTTATCTACTATGTAATTAGTACGATCCTTCAGGAGGTCTTTCATTATCATTAAATTGGTGGAAGGGGATAAGTGATCTGCAGAATGACATTTGATTATTGTTCTGCTTTGTTTATCCAAAGTGTCAACAGGATTGTCAGGGCTTTGTCAAGAAAGACTAAGAGATCTTCATATCTCAGGCTTGGAGGTGAGAAGAGTGTGGTAGAAACATTTAACAAAGTAAGGGAAGCCTGTTTCAGAGGAGGAGAAATGTTAGAACAAGAGGTCATAATATAAAACGAGAGAGTCGGAGGAAGAGGGTTTTTCACTTTACTGAGAGAAGGCGGAAGATAAATGGGACAGGCTCCCAGAAGAAGTGGTAGAGGTTGATATAGTGAAGGAGTTTAAAGAAGTATGGGATTGGTATATGGATATCCTGAATCCAAGACCAAGGACTGCTTAAGAGCCGAGTATTAAAGCAGGGAAATGGGCAGACTAGATGTCCGAAAGGTTCTTATCTGCCGTCGGATTCTATGTTTCTGTGTCTGTGATACGTGGGGCGGTTACAGTGATACGTGGGACGGTTACAGTGAATACGTGGGACGGTTACGGTGAATACGTGTGACGGTTACAGTGAATACGTGTGACGGTTACAGTGATACGTGTGACGGTTACAGTCACGTAGCTAGTGTTAGGTCGCATGTCACGTGGGCCCTGTCTGTAAAACGCTGGAATTTCCCTACCACCACCTGAGTTTGTGTAATGTTTAAGCTGGAGATGATCTTGCTCTGTTGTTACAGCTCTGCGGGATGCATCGGTGCGTCATAAATAATAATAGAAACCAAAGCCCTGGTTTGTTTAACCCTTCACGTCCCGATGTGTTTAGCAGCAGTTCATTTCTTCTCACCGCACTCCATTTCTTCTCGCCGCACTCCATTACTGATGGACTTGGTTATGTTCTCAACCGCTTTCTTATACTTCTGCTTTGTACCTTTTGGTCGTACCCCTGATGTTAAAAAAAAAAAAAAAAAAAAAAAAAAAAAAGGATCCGCCTCGGCGACTGAATGTAGGAAGCCAGGAAATGGGAGCTCTGTGAGCATCAACCTCTGTAAGAAAAAGACTTCATGAATGATTTCACCCCGACTGCAAGACTCGGTAACGGTCAGACCTCCGCAACACATTGAAATGAAGCGAGGCCCAAACATTCGGTTTGTTCTATTCCAGTAGTTCCTCTACCATTTAGATGAAATCAGCCCTTTTTATTCATTTATTTTACTCATCTACTTGGCTTATTGTAACTTCATTTTCTAGTAAGCGTAATTGTTGAGAGATTTGGATGAAAGGTATTGGTCTGTGTTACCCCAATGAGGCCAACAAACTGTAAGGATACACTTTGGTTATATGTTACGCTGGATTCTTCAGTCAAGCCTTTTATTGGGCCAGCATAGAAGAAAGATGAAAAGTTAACCAAGTTTTCAGGACCTCGGAGGTCTCTTCTTCAAAAATGTCAGAATATGTACACTGTTAGGCTGTGAGCTCCCTTTTTTCTGTCTCCATTCCTGTGGAATTGGGAAATGACTATTAATGCCCATAAAACATGCATTCAAACTTCAAAACTCAGCGTAACATGAGTCGAGAACTTCTTTTAGTGTTACAAATATTTTTGTTCTGGGTGGCTCCTTTTTTTTTTTTTTTTTTTTTTTTTTAATGATGAAACTTTGTGAGATGCCTTGGAGGAAAGAAATACATACATCTGGCTTCTTAAGATTTAACCCTTTTAACGCCAGACCAGTGTTCACCACTTGGCATTCACTCTCTTTACTGATGAAGGTTATTTATTTTTTAAGCTTACACCCGCACTCGGGTAAGCACGGGATGCTGGTTAAAGATTCGGCTTGGAAGTTTATTCATAAATCTTCTGCATCGTTTACTGATGGAGGAACATTCCAGAGACTATTTCTGTCTGTTACTCCTTAATCTATTACTCTGCGGCTCATAAGCAGTCTTTGCTACTGGGAAAACCATGATGATGATGATGTGAACCTTTGTAGAGGCTTCTCACAGACTGTACTGTATAACTGGGAGGTCTACACATTTGAGTCTATTCACTAAAGGGAAGTGACTGGAGAGTTATGTTTTATCTCCGTCACTTGCCGATACATTATGAAGGCCCATCCTCTGAGCTTGGCTCCTATACAATGTAGCGTTAAATGAGTGACATTTCTGCAGTCTCCTTACATGTTGAATTATACATTATACAGGGTCACCTCAGCCCTTCTTGCAGACAAAACTTGGTAGTACTGGCCCTTCCTAATGTATAATAGTGAGAGAACTAAAACCACAACTCTCCCTTTAGTGAATAAACCCCATGCTTTGATACTGGAGTTGCCACAGACCACATGAAAAGGTCTGTTTTCTCTCTTTTGGATACCAGGTTCTTACTGGTTTCTTTTTATTTGGAGATTGTCAGCTTTTGCGTATATAACCTAGTAGTTTGTCTGTCTGGGACGTGAGATTGGTATTGCAAGTGGTTAGTTTTTGCTGTATTGGCAAATTCGCTCAACCGAAATGAAACGGAATCGATTTTTCTCATTTAAAGGAAGAATATATAAATTACCGATCAAAGCTTTAGGGTTATTCAGAGATTTCCTTGTGTTAGGAAGAAAAGCAGATTGCAACTATTAAGATAACATAACATTGATCGGAAATACAGTGCAGACGGGGTTAATACTGTAAATGACTATAGTAGCTGATTTTTAATGGAATATCTATCATATCAGAAGCATAAATATTGGGGATTCCGTCACAGTATGTGGCCATACATTTATTAGACCGGCGCTAGATCAAAGTACATGGAGCTGAATCAGTGGGACGACGCTGCTGTTTAACCCATTGCGATCTCCTGCAATTTAAAATCCTCTTTCTTCATTGTTTCACAATGAGGAAAAACATCTTTGATGTCCTTAAAATGCAGTTTGCAAGATGTATTTTTTCTGCCTGTATGAAACTGCTACATTTTGGTTCATTCAAATAATCCGAAATGTCTTTTTGTCGTGAGGGTGCAATTTATCTTTTAAGAATTGGTCTTATGTGCCTCAATATGTTCCCAAGAGAAGTGATTGCCGCTGGGCATGTAAATGAGTAGGGAAGGGTCAACCCCCCCCCCATACATTAGGAGCACATTGTGTGCGCTCCATAAATTAGCATCCCTTAAACACAGATTTCCTCCTAATAATCTGCACCCTGGGAAACGGCAGGCCCATCAGGAAAACCCGTTTGCATTAAAAACACATTGATCCATTGAGCCGGTCCCTCTTTGCCTCATGTATCGATTTGGCCTAGTCTGTTAATTCTAGTTTTGTCATACCAAAAATTGCAAGCACTATATAAATAACAAATAGGTAAAACTACAGGTTTGTTTACTGATAATGGCCTATCCAGTGCTATAGCAGCACTGGCCACCAGATGGCAGCGTACATCCATCGTTTTGGCTTGTGCTTGTATTCTGCTGGGAAGTATGTGCAGCGGATGGGAGGTCATCATCATCATCATCCTCATCATCATCATCTGTCTGTAGGCATGCCTTAAACTTTGTGATAGGTTTCCCCTTGTTTCCAAAGCACGGCAGTGTGATAATTATGTGTTTCCCCTCTGCAGTTGCCATATTGTACCATCGTGTGCGATTCACGAGCCACCCTCGTTAAACGGATGCAAAGTGTTTGTTGGGTAGATGACTGTAGCATAATATTTTTCTTCTCAAATTTGAATTTAGCGATGGCGCTTGTAATACATTGTGAACTATTGTCCAAAGTTGCTTTCAACAGCTTATCAAGCAGGTTCCTTTAATTAAAGTCTGTAGCGTAAGGTTAGTATCCGGCGACACAAGCGGCTGTCTGGGCTGTCAGAACCAGAGAGCAGGGAACTGGCTACTACCCCATAAACGTCCCCAGTGTGCCGGGATAGAACCGGCGGTGCAGTGGAAGCCTCTTCATTACATGGGGTTGGGGGTTGGCTAGGCCTACATATGCATTCTAAGGTTTGGGTGAAAATGATGCAATCTTCCTGGGGTGTTGTTTGGTATAGGACCCGGCCTACATAAGGGAGCTTTTAAATAAATGCAGGAACCTGTAGGTGAAGCACACTAAAACCATCAGTCTCCATAGTGTTGCTATGTTGGGAATGGGATTGGGTATCTAGCGTTTAAACCGGGGGGCTGCATATGCCCTTTTAGAATGATAGGCCACTTATTTGTCATTGTTCAGCATGGAACAAGAGGGTTATATTGGATACCTGCAGACAAGCCTTGTGTTTAATCCTTTTCATGCCGAACATGGAATCAGAGCATTGTCTACCTTAAAGGGTTAAAATTTGTGTATGTGCCCTATGGCCCTCATAGTACACAGTGAACTACTATTGCAAGCTGATTTTATAAGGAGGACATATCTAGTGGTGAGAATCATGCCGATTCAGCGTATTTTTGACTGTGCGTGTTGAGCAATGTTGAGTAAATTCCGCATTTTAAAAATACTTCATCCAGCAAACATGCATACGTTGGCAATGTGGTATTGTGATGTTGCCGTGTGTTATGTCTTGGTTAGTGTTGTGTAAAAGTAAACTCTGTGTTAATGTGACATAGAATTTGACGGCAGATAAGGACCATGCGGCCCGTCTAGACAGCCCGTTTTCCTGATGTAGCAGAAGCCTGCGCATAGTGAGCTTTCATGAGTGAACTCCCCGTTATTGTAGGCTTGTGACCATTGATGGACCCAAAGGGGATTCATTCGTGATCACGGGCCTCCCCACCAGTCAGCCCATTCCCTGCGTCGGTGGTAGGCTGTGACTGGTTATGTTCATGCTGGTACTGATCCTAGTGCTATTCTTTACTTTTTCCTCCTCTCTGCCTCATCGCTTGTGCTGGCCGTATTTCTGTACCTCCTTTACACGTCCTACTATTCAAGAAAAAACATTTTCTTGAAATAATTCTATAAATTAACCAGAATTGAGCTCATTCTTCCTTACTTTTGGTTTCACATGTCGTCTTCCATCATTATTTTCTGTAGCACAAACTCTGTCCCTCACGTTTTCTGTACCGTATGCGTCACCTGAAGCTTGCTGATCCTGTTTTGCCTTATCCTGTGTTTGCAATACTCCGATATAGCAAGGTGTATATAAATTATAATAATCGGCAGCACCATTCTACCAGTTCCCATCTGTAATGGTCGCATAATTCATGCAAAGAATGCATGAAATGACGTGCATGAAGCATTCAGGTAAACAGAGAATTCACTGTCTCTGTTCATGAATGAGAGAGATCTGAGATGCGGAGAATCTAGAATATAACAGGCCAGATATTGAAGATGCTGTAGTGCATACGGTGTTAAAATGGTTAGTACTGCTAAATACTCAATTATTTAATTAATTTTTAATCATGTAATATTTTGTTTCATTCATAACGTTTGCCGGGAACATTAAATTGTCATATGACACAAAAACAGTCTCTGATAGGTTGTTCTCATAGAAACTCGGTAGATAGGCTTCTGTCACATTTGCATTTGTATGTGAATTAACCCTTTAGCGGAAAGAATGAAACGATAGATGTGTTACGGATTATTTTTGCACCTTTAATTTCCTGTTGTATCGCCTCTTCTGGAATGTGTTTTATCTAGTTAAGGATTTGTTGGTCGTATGAAATCCCGGGCCGGGTTCTCATCTCCTGATCTGTCTGCATGGATTATGCTTGTTTACTGCCCCATATAAATAGTAGAGCGCTGTGTAAATTGTTGGCGCTTAATAAATAAAAGGTAATAATAATCGATTATAATGTGTTCAGAGCTACCCTTTTAATGTCCTTGCGACCTCTCTATAGGTTGTTTCCTAGCTGGGTCGTAGCATCGCACTATTTCTATCGCCTTGTGTCTTTCTGGTCTACATTTTTTAATTTAAAAAACACATTATTTGCTCTTCTGAAGTCTCCAAATAATGTAGAAAGGATTTTTATATTAGAATGATCAGAAATGAAATCTACGAAGCCACGGAATGCCCCGCCAACAGAACGACACTTTTAAACGCTAGATGTTGTTTGGCAAAAATAATTAGATCCTAAGCTGAGTATTTCCAAACCTTTTTTCCCAAAGAGCTTAGCGTCCGGATGGCACAACCTGCAGAATATTATTTGCTGGCGCCTGTTCCCAGTGTTACTGGAATTCTAGATCTTCATTATGTGAAAGTAGACGCCGTATCGTTCACATGAGATCTTACAGGAGGCTTGGACGAGGCTGCTGGAGCTCGATATTCCTGCTCGCTGCGACGCTTGCTGTTGCCTTTTTCATAAACGCATGCTTGTGTATTTTTGGATAGCAAACAAAAAAACTAGACATATAATTATTTTTCTACTTGAAATCATATGCGTCCTTATGGAACATACGTACATGAAAGCGCCAGCTGTTTGCTTCGCAGCATTCCGGCGACATTTTCCCGTGTCTGCGCGTGGCTGCTTTTAATGAGATGGTGGTAGAGGATAAGCGGAACAGCCTCCCATCAGAGGTGGTAGAGGCTAATACAGTAAGGGGGGTTAAACAAGCAACAACTCTAAATCTCTACGTCAGGAAAAACTGGATGGCCCCAATGTTTAAAAAGAAGCCGCAGTGCTGATTCTTTAAGGCTTGGTTTTAATATCTAGATTGTCCCTTAAACGTGAATATATTTGAATTTGGGTGTTTTCCTCCAAATCTCGACAATCTGTTTGTTCTTTTTGTGTTCCCATCTTAAAGCAGGGAAGAGGCCAAACTAATCTAATGAAAACTTTTTTTTCAAGGGAAGAATTGCTTTAATCCCTCCAACCTGATAACCCGGTCAGAGTCTTCCTTTCCGCTTCCTTTTAAATCCTGCCACCTTCCCCTTTGAATCTGCCGCCTTTATACAAAGGACGGTCCCGATACATATGCTCACCATGATCAGGCGTTAATACTTTAATCCTCTTCTTACTGGCTTTTGTCTCACCTGACCCTCCAAACTAAAAGCCATAATGAATCGTCCTGCCTGGCTGATCTGCCATTCCTCTTTTCTTAAAGCTGATCAACGCCTTCTTCCACCAAAATTACTACCTTTAGGCTCCCTAATTCACTTTAAAACCTGGGATTAGCGTGCAAATCTTTTAAGAAAAGATACATCCTTTTCTTTAAATTTAGATTTTTAACCCCTTCCACAACCGAGAAATACCCTTCTTAGTTTTTTTTATTTATATTTTTCTCCTGGCTTCCATTTTATACCAAATTAAAAACCTTATGATATACTCTATATCATTGGATATCACTAAATCGAAGGAATCATCCGTGTGACCATTTCCATTTCTTCATTCACCCTGAGACTAGATGATATGAAAAAGATAGAAGGCACATTTAAAGAAATATATATAATTTTATTATTTTTATTTAATGTTTTTATTTTTTGCTCGTCATCTTAAACATGGGCTTAAAATTCCATTGTCTTGGTGATCCAGATACCTTTATTCAAGTATGCGTTTGTAATCATACAATTCCCATAGTTAGCCAGCCATAGCCACATGCAGATTTTACTATTTGTTATTACTGAGGCTATGGTAGCTCCAAAACGGCCCGACAGATGCCCTGCAAAAGGGTTATTTTATCTTCAGCCTAGAAAAGTTGTTTTTTGATCAAATCATTGAAGGCGTATTCCACTCTTTAGTTTTGCTTGTGTTTGAGCTTTTCCTGCGAGCAAACAGGAATCCAAAGAGTTTAACCTGACTGCTGGAAGCCACTAATTGGATTATCTGTAGAGAAATGTTGAGATAAAGTTAAAAACTAGATCACCTGGATTATGAGATTGAAGCAGTGAAGAGCCGCACTGCAGTGTAACATGCGCATGAAGGTACTGTTCTCAGCGTTGCTCCTCTCTGCTACACTAATTCATACCAAACTTCTTATTTCTCTTTAAATATTCACATCGAAGATAAAGTCTAATCTGCTAATGAAGAAGCTTCAAGGATTTCTTCTATTTTCTGTATAGAAATTATTTGAGGTGTACAGATATAGAATAACCTAGAGAGAGCGCATCCATGGTCCAAAAAAAGCTTGATTGTTCCAGTCCCCTACAGGACTTTCCTCAAGACTTGAATGGACGTTTTTGCACCTTAAGAAGTCCTGCGAGTGCTCTTACTCTTCCAAGTCTTCTCTATTTGCCGATAATGGCTCTCACCATGGTGAGTCTAACAACCTTAGCAATGGCTGTGTAACCCTTTCCTGACTGATGTCAATGACTTTGTTTCCCGTGATGTTTAGATTCAGTAGATCTGGCAGTAACCATATCTGGCTGCGTCTAGTACAATTTAACCCAATTATCAATTAAATTTGGTTGATTTAGTAACTAAGGGAAATAGTGTGTGTATGTCTATAGATAGATATTGGTATACACACAGCCTTATGCCTTGTGCGGCTCCGTCTTATCTCCCCGTGTATAACTATTTCCTCTGTTAAGTTGCTGACTCTCGTTGATTGGTGTAAGGGTGGGTGACTTCAGAGCAGCGGTTTGATTAGATCATAGGATAGTTCTGCCATGGCGAGGTGGACTTCTTAACTTTCTTGAGCTAAAATACTTTCCTAACTTTTAAACTAAATATCTCCAAAAGAGTTTCACTGATAAACAAGAACCTCACGGTAAGGATACATTTAAGGTTTGTAGGTGGTACTTCCCCGTTAATTACCCAAATATCCTTATCTCCTATTCTTGCCGCATAGAGGGTATAAGGCCTTCACTTTAACAAGACATACACAGAATATATATATATATATATAACATACATACACACAAATAACAGATGAAATAAGTATCTTGTGATAATACCTTTTTTATTGGACTAACAAACATGTTCCTGCGCGATTCAGCCATTTACCATATGGTGGGTCACCGTGTGGTTTAGGGCTATTTGGAGTGTTAGATCCCAGTGTATCTGTGCTGTGGTTGGGGGCAGTATATTGTGCACTGTGTATATGATAGCTCAAGCCATATCATTGTTTTATCACCCCTTTTATTGTTTTCATTATCCAGTCCCTTGAAACGCAGCAATAAACTGCCGAAATAATTTAAAACTGTATTTTTTTTTATTTTTCTCAGAGGTTTTATTGCATTTTGTTAGGATTTACCAACACACATCAATACCCAGCCATATCCTACTGACACTGCTTATCCCTCGCTAAAGACGGCAGGTACTTCAAAGGCAGCGTGAATAATCGCATTGTCACCGGGCCATCCAGCGCCGGTGCGGCTTCTTCTCAAGTTTTATGGAGGCTATAATCTCTTGATTAAGTTGGTGGGAGGGCGGAACAATAAAATGTGTCTGCATTTTATTTTCTTACTACGAAGCCACTGATAAGTTAGACGGTGCTGATACAGCCCGGGTCAGTGGATAAAATTCTATGGCATATGCCGGTGTTTTTTTTTTTTATTCCAACATATGCAGTGGTGCAGTACAACACGCAGGGAAGATACAAGTAATTACTGCCACTACTAAGTTACATTCGCTGCCTGAAGCAGAAACAATGATAGGGATTCTGCACAATGTTTCCCATGTATACATTAACCCTTGCGTTCATCCTTCAAGTGCCACCGACCAGAGCAGCCGTTTAATGCCAACGCATCTATTCTTAAAGGGAGAGTTTTAAAATGGAGCTTTTCATTAATACATCTAGTCTGTCACGTTTCCTTATGTAAGGACTCAAAACTTAATCGGTCCTTGGTCTTGTCTTAGCTTCGTGCGTATCCCATACATGTTTTAACTGCTTTACTGTTATTCGTTTCTACCCCTTCTGCTGGGAGGCTGTTCTATACTTACCAACCACCTTGTCAGTAAATTAAAATGTCCTCGCATTGAAATCAGGCGGGTAGAGACTAAGATGTGGACTATGACCTCTTGCTCTAACATGAGGTCATAAATGTTAATGCAATTCATGAAGCTCTTAGTGGATTAACGGTCCTCTAGAAGCAAGGCACCCTGCCCAGTTGTAAATGGCAAAGATTCTATATATATATTTAGGATAGTCATGGCCATCCACATCCGTTCTCCATATGCAGGTTAGAGTTAATGTGATAAAACATGTTCTTTAGAGCAGGGATAGCCTCCTAGCTGTTGCATTGATGCTTCTGCACTTGGTCAAGGAGCCTAAGCCCCATGGCAGTCATAACAGATGGAGGCTACCCTTGCATTAAGGAAAGTCTTAGAGCAGGGGCGTCCAACATGCGGCCCGCGGGCCAAATGCGGCCCGCAGGATCTCGAGGTGCGGCCCGCGTGAGATCGGCAGCCAGGATCAAAAGAGCCCTGCTGCTTACTTGTGGGAGGGTCTATTGTCCTGCTTCCTCTGAGTCTGTGCAGTACAGGAGAACGCAGAGGGAGGCCGCGCCCCCTGCTGAAGTCAGTGAGCGGCATCGAGAGCTGTAGAGCAGGTAAGGGGGTGGGGGAGGGTGTTTGTTTGAATGAGTATGTCTGATTGAGGGAATGAATCTGTGAATGAATGAGTGTGTGTGTGTGATAGCATGGATGTGTAGGTGCTGGAACCTAGGCATGATGGGACTGTGATTGCTGTTAGCAATCAAACTCCTATCATGCCAAGTCAGCCAGTACATGCTGAAACCTGGTTAGCTGTCCCCCTTGTGTATTGATGCTGCCAGCAGTATGGGGTCTGCACTTACAGCCACCCTGTACCAGCATGTACTGGCTGACTTAGGATGATAGGAGTGTGATAGCTAACAGCAATCTGCTGTTAGCAATCACACTCCTATCATGCCAAGTCATACTGTTGATTTTTTTTGTCCAATTGTGGTGTGTTACTTTTAATAAAAGTGTGGTTAACACACTAAAATTGGACAAAAAATACAATAACAATATTAATTTATATATGATTGTTGACAGCAATCACACTCATTTCATGCCCAGCCAACCAGTACATGCTGGAATCTGGATATGCCTGAAATTGCTGTTAACAATCATAATATATATTTTTTTTGTACAATTTTGGTGTGCAACTTACCTTTATTAAAAGTGTGGGATTTTTTATTATTTTTAAAGGTGGGGGGGTCATTTTCGATTTCGGCTAAGTGAACCCTGAATTTTTGGGTTTTAGTCCAGAATTTTCATTTTAGTTCATCCCTAAAATAAATAAAACTATTTCAGAATCCTGAATTTGTAGTCAGAGAACTTCCTAGGCCCAGAAATCAGTGAGAGGAAAAGTAAAGGTTTTGTGTCATTTACTTTATTTTAATCTGCATATTTTATTAAAGGCCATATTTTCTCTCAGTGAAAAATGAGTGCGGCCCTCGCACGCATACAATTCTGATGAAGTGGCCCACTGCAGAAAAAACTTGGACACCCCTGGTCTAACACATATAGCTATATAGGACACCTGTTGAATTGCTTGTTAACACAAATAGCTAATCAGCCAATCACATGGCAGCAACTCAATGCATTTAGGCATGTAGATGCGGTCAAGACAACTCGCTAAAGGTCAAACCGAGCATCAGAATGGGGAAGAAAGGGGATTTAAGTGACTCTGAACGTGGCATGTTGGTTGTTGGTGCCAGACGGGCTGGTCTGAGTATTTGAGAAACTGCTTATCTGCTGGGATTTTCACCCAAACCATCCCTAGGGTTTACAGAGAATGGTCCGAAAAAGATAAAATATCTAGTGTGCGGCAGCTGTGTGATGAAAATGCCTTGTTGAGGTCAGAGGAGAATGGGCAGACTGGTTCGGGATGACAGAAGGGCAACAGTAACTCAAATAACCACCGTTACAACCAAGGTATGCAGAATACCATCTCTGACCGCACAACATGTCGAACCTTGAAGCAGATGGACTACGGCAGCAGAAGACCCCACCGGGTGCCGCTCCTGCCAGCTAAGAACAGGAAACTGAGGCTACAATTCACACAGAATCACCAAAATTGGAGAATGGAAGACTGGAAGAACGTTGCCTGGTCTGATGAGTCTCGATTCCAGCCGCGACATTCAGATGGCACCATGTAGAAAGTATGCCATGTTGAAAGAAGGCACGTGATTTGCACATGTTTTTAATGAGGTCAAGTAGCTTTGTAACATAAATTAACGTGTGTAGTAAAGTTTCTGGTATTGCCATAGTAACAGAGTTGTCAAAGGCAATCATTTTTGCCTCTTTATTGCTACCTATGGTTTAGATCTAGTGCCCAAAATTGTATCACATGTCATTAGCAAAAGGGGGGACGCCATTGGAGGTCCACTGATCATACAGCTCCCTGGGCCGGCCGGGGGTGATCAGAGGATCTCCCTGAGTAGTAGAAAGGGACAGTGGGTCAGTTACCCAGGACGGTGGAACAGCGCCCCAAATTGGGACTATCCCACGAAACAGGACTGTTGGGAGGTATGAGAAAAATCCAGCTAGCTAGTTTAAGAAAATGCAGCGAATACACATTGCATTATTTATTATTGTTGAAGCCATTAGCACCTATTGGGGACGATGACTATGGTGCAGAAATTTTAAAGTGGTCTTATCACCATAGCAACCAATTGAGTGTTCCACCTGATTGAAATATTCTATTGGTTATTACGGCTATAAAACCACTATTCAATCTGTTTTTAATCTCTGTCCCAGTATGACTTTTTTATACATTGTGCCAATGACTGCAACAACTTCCACAATATATATATATATATATATAAATGTAAATGTATAGGAATCTAAGTATATACCGTATATATATATATACTTATATTCTGTATGTATGTGTATATATATATATATATATATATCAAAATGATATTTTAACAGCAAATTTCAAGAACGTTTCATTTTACAAAACATCCTACACTTTAAGCTCTGAAGCCCCCACACTGTGTCACATCAGGCACGTAAAGTGACATTATTCAAAAAGATCTGTCACAAAAAAAAAGCATTTTGTATCATGACATTTTGCATTATTATTTCGAATTACCATGCCAAACACAATGCAAGTCACCGGCTCTGCTCATTACTGACGCTCGACACCTTTTTCTCCCTATTTCGGGACACTTAGAGATGTGACGCATATCGTCAGCCGATACAAAGTAACATTCTCTGTATATACCGGTATATATACCGTATTTGCTCGATTATAAGACGAGGTTTTTTTCAGAGCAAATGCTCTGAAAAATACCCCTCGTCTTCTAATCGGGGTCGTCTTCTAATCAGACCTCAAATAGAGGTCTGATTAGGAGACTAAGATCCAGATCCCCCGCCCCGCTGCAGGGGACCTGGATCCTCCTGTCTCACCCGACCCCCCCCCCATACACACACTTACCGGTGCTTCCTGCTGTGTTGCCGGGGCACCGGGTTGACGTCTACGCGATCCGCGTAGACAACGTCCGCTGCACCCGGAAGGAGGTGTGGCTAGCAGCGGGGGTTGTCTGCGTCCGTCGCGTAGACCTTCCCCGACTGTCAGAGATCAGAGCTCCCCGCATCGGTGCCGCACCGGTGCGGGGAACTCTGATCTCTGACAGCCGGGGAAAGTATACGCGACGGACGCATACAAACCCCCGCTGCCAACTCCACCTCCTTCCGGCTGCCGCGGAAGGCGACGTCAACCCGCTGCCCCGGGCTGGAAGCACCGGTAAGAGAGGGCTGAGAGGGGTGAGAGAGAGTGTGTGTGTGTTAGTTAAATGGGGGTATAGGGTGTGTGTGTGTTAAATGGGGGCATAGGGCATTTCTGGAGTGGCGTTAAGGGGGCATTTAATAGAGCACTCTGCCTCCTGAAATGCCTTATACCTCCCTATATGGCACTCTGCCCCATAATATGCCTTTTAACCCCCTAAATGCCAGAGTGTCAGATAGGGGTATAAGGCATTTCTGGAGGCAGAGTGCTCTATACCAGGGGCGTCCAACATGCGGCCCGCGGGCCAAATGCGGCCCGCAGGATCTCGAGGTGCGGCCCGCGTGAGATCGGCAGCCAGGATCAAAAGAGCCCTGCTGCTTACTTGTGGGAGGGTCTATTGTCCTGCTTCCTCTGAGTCTGTGCAGTACAGGAGAACGCAGAGGGAGGCCGCGCCCCCTGCTGAAGTCAGTGAGCGGCATCGAGAGCTGTAGAGCAGGTAAGGGGGTGGGGGAGGGTGTTTGTTTGAATGAGTATGTCTGATTGAGGGAATGAATCTGTGAATGAATGAGTGTGTGTGTGTGATAGCATGGATGTGTAGGTGCTGGAACCTAGGCATGATGGGACTGTGATTGCTGTTAGCAATCAAACTCCTATCATGCCAAGTCAGCCAGTACATGCTGAAACCTGGTTAGCTGTCCCCCTTGTGTATTGATGCTGCCAGCAGTATGGGGTCTGCACTTACAGCCACCCTGTACCAGCATGTACTGGCTGACTTAGGATGATAGGAGTGTGATAGCTAACAGCAATCTGCTGTTAGCAATCACACTCCTATCATGCCAAGTCATACTGTTGATTTTTTTTGTCCAATTGTGGTGTGTTACTTTTAATAAAAGTGTGGTTAACACACTAAAATTGGACAAAAAATACAATAACAATATTAATTTATATATGATTGTTGACAGCAATCACACTCATTTCATGCCCAGCCAACCAGTACATGCTGGAATCTGGATATGCCTGAAATTGCTGTTAACAATCATAATATATATTTTTTTTGTACAATTTTGGTGTGCAACTTACCTTTATTAAAAGTGTGGGATTTTTTATTATTTTTAAAGGTGGGGGGGTCATTTTCGATTTCGGCTAAGTGAACCCTGAATTTTTGGGTTTTAGTCCAGAATTTTCATTTTAGTTCATCCCTAAAATAAATAAAACTATTTCAGAATCCTGAATTTGTAGTCAGAGAACTTCCTAGGCCCAGAAATCAGTGAGAGGAAAAGTAAAGGTTTTGTGTCATTTACTTTATTTTAATCTGCATATTTTATTAAAGGCCATATTTTCTCTCAGTGAAAAATGAGTGCGGCCCTCGCACGCATACAATTCTGATGAAGTGGCCCACTGCAGAAAAAACTTGGACACCCCTGTCTTAGAGGTATCCCAGAATACCGTCTCTCGAGCCACCTCGTTTATATCAGAAATGCCTTAGCTGTCAAGTGAAAACCTCTGAATCCTCTTATCAATCATTGACTGGGCAAATCGCTGGTATAATCGCTAACGAATCCACTTAATATATAGAGGTAAAACACCCAAAATTTTACAGACTTTATTCTGTACTGTAAAAATATGACTACCGGAAACCTACTCTAAAGAAATCCGGCAAGCCACCCAAATGAGTAGATCTATTGATAAGTCTTTTTTTTTTTTCTTTCATGAGCTATGAACTTTTGTATGTTTGTTTTTATTTTATTTTTTTCCTTCTCTAAATGTTATCACGTTCTCTTGTGCACTTGATAAAGTTAATGATTAATGATCTGGCTTTGGGTTATCACTGAACTACAGTACATAACCCTTTCATTGCCAGGTGTTTACCCCGAGCCCACCCTCGCTGAGTCATCTTTTGTTTGTTTAGTTTGAAAGGAGTTGTTCTGTAAGTGAAATCAGGTAGTCTCCAGACAGTGATTCATACTTTGAAGTAGCTCAGCCTAGGTCAAACACGGCTCACTCCTTGTGACCTTGTGCTTGGGCTTTCTAACTTTCCTTGCCTCGGGCATCAAAACATAAGTCAGCAGGAAAACACAAACCTCTGAGCCCTGTAACAGCGAGAACATAACAAGGCCGCTGTCTTTATGCCTTTCAGCTGTCACGTAGTCTCCAATTGCTGCTTATTACAGTTTTGTACTATGGAATGGTATTACATATTGTAGTAAGAGACACACACAGGCACATATATATATTTATATACACACACACACACACACACACACACGCTCACACCTTATACCGTAGGAGCAGCGATGTTAACGTCCTGTTGCCCGGAAGGTACATAGTTATAGAATGGTAAAAGTATGTAATGCTATGTTTGAGATTAAAATAACCAATAACCTCACCTTAAGTGGGAAAAGTATCTTAGCTTCCTGATCTGTGTGATTATTCCTCTCCATAGAGCTACCTTTCAAGTTTCTATTTGTTGTTCATTGGTTCAGAAAGACTGTGATGGCGGGGGAGGAGAAGGGAGAGAACTGAATTAGAACAGAAAATGGATAATTGAAAGCTTTTCCAGAACATTAAAGCCCGGGTCTTCTCCCGGCCACGATCACTCTACTTGGTGTTATGAAGAAGCAATTAGATTTTTTCTCACTCCGAATCTAGTTCTAAGCCAGCCGTAGTTACACTGGAGCTGGACTCCAGGCCTCGAGCGATTCTCTGGATAGCTTGAGTAGAAGTAAATGAATGAAAACGGTTAAGTGTTTGAGGGATGGTTAAGTATCAAGCAGGGATACACAGAATTCTTTGTCGGATTGTGCCCTTCAAACACAGAGTGTGAAACCCCTGCTGAACCCCATTGTGGAAGAACTACCTCTGTTGGGTAGGATAATATTTGATCTATTAATATCCATCCCCAGAGGGCTACCTCCCAGCGCTCTACAGTTCAGTGTCATCAATCATTTAAACGCAACTCTGTGACAATGAGTATGTACGAAAACTTTTAGGTGGCAGTGTTGCAAATAGATGGTTGCCTCTATAGCCTCTCCTCTATATTGAGTGTCTTATGCTGTAGGTTCTTGTGGTAATTTATTACTGTAACTTGTTAACGGTTTCTAAACCTTCCTTTAGCTGCTGCCAGCATAACACCGATTACCCTGAAGGCTGCACATCTATAGATGTAATAAATGATCTCTTATTTCTATAGGGACAACAATTTCTTACACTCCATACATTTAAAGTGTCTGATAAATTGGGTAGAGAGAGCCTGACTCACAAGCTTACAATCTAGAAGGAGCAATGGAGAGAAAAACATGAGGTTTGGGGAAAGGGAGAGATGGTGCCTTAGATGGATGTGGGAACACACAGAGAGAGAGGTAACTGGGGGACCAGGATTAGGAGAGATGCCCCTGAAGTAAGTGTGCAGAAGACAGGTGGAGAAAGATTTGGACTCGTCAAACTGAACATAATGGGGAGTGAGAGATACCGAGTGTCTTCTACTGGATATGAGATTAAAGTGCAAATTGTTTCAATATGTTTAGAGCAAGATTGAAGAGTATGTTGCGGGCTTTATGAGGGCTGTAGGAGAGAGCCTTAAATATACTGTTGGAGTGGACAGGGGCAGTGAGAGGGCAGATATAGGAGATAAGGGTTTAATAGAGAAGAAAAAAGAGAACATAAAATAAAACAGACCCAAGAGAAGACATACATTTTGCCAAATAAAAACCATCAATAGGAGAACGCGACATAGCTCAGGAATGCTCATAATGGATAGACCGGGGGGGAAAGAGTTAATTTGACACAGAAACAGGAAAATACGCAAAACCGGTACACAGTAGATGAATATGAATAATAAATGCCGGTTAACGTAGCTTTTAGGGACTATCCTCCATCCTTATCTGATACTGCCTTAAACATGGCTCATATCTTGTGTGTCTGCAATAAGATGATTATAAGCCGTCTCGTTGATTAGAGATTTTTTTGTGACAAAGGATTTGGTGAAAGTTCTGTAGAAAAATGTGTGTAGTTTGCGTTTCTGCAGCTCACATTGTATTATTATTGTGTTTGTATAGCACCAACACACTCTGTTGAGCTTTTCAAAAGGAGCTACGTATAGTAATTGCATACTTAAATTTACAGAAGGTGGACCTTGCTCACCAGCGCTTACAATCCTCTTAAAACTATTTGTACTAGACTAAATCTTCAGAACGGTTAGCAATTCTGAGATGGCTCGTCGGATGGGCAGAAACACAAGCACAACATTTGGGTTCCGTCATACATCCTAACTGAAGCACACGAGAACCTTCCAGCTTGGTGACCCGGGCCCAGTGTCTTCTTTTTGTGCTGTTACTGCCAGCTCACACTGATGTCCGGATGTGTATATGTATATATATATGTGTGTGTGTGATTGATAATTCTGAATAAGTGGATTATTCACTGTCTCGCTTTTCCCTTTCTGTTTCAGTATCTCCTTTAGGATCTCTTCTATTAACATTTCCCTTTCTCCGAAACACACTCCCTTCCTGGATGTTGTCGAACCCAATAACACGTTTCAAATATTCTATAAAAAGTTTATGGAGTGAGAGAACCTTGATGTTTCTTCTATCCGCAAACATTTTTGAGAAAAACAACTCTGAAAATGTGTGCATCCCAGCACTTCCAAGCAACGGGTCATTAGGAGTCTCCGTAGCACTTACCCTTCTGCGATTGAAGATGTGCCCGTGTTAGCAGTGAGGCTGCTGGCTATGTCATGGTCCTACAGCATGTAAAACTTGTTATAGTTGGACGTATCATCGAGGAACCAGCTTGTAAAACCAAATATATACGGTTTACGTGTCTGTTCTTATATAGCAAACTCATATTAAAAAGAAAATGAGCAAAGTAGTTTAAGGGGTTTGATGCCATGTTTTAAAAGCACAAAATATAACGCTTTTAGAACCATCTTGGAGTCCATTCACTGAAAATGCAAGATGTCCTTCTTGGCTTTGTCCTTAATAACATTAAGCGAGAAGGGCCCTTGTCAAAGGAGCGTACAATCTAAACACTAACCTGTCATCTCTACAAAAGCTAAAAGTGAGATATGAGCAACAATGTTCCGCAGAGAGAATGTTGATCACTAGTTCGCAGGTCCCCCAAAATGTGATGAACAGAGAACACAACAAAGTGTGCCCACTTTCCAACGCTAAACAGATGATCCTTCTTCCCCTTTTGTGATAAGTTCAGTCTTGGTAAATAGTTTCTGGGCAGCTGCGCTACATCACAATAAAACTGTACTTTTGGAATTTCCAATAAAATTTTAATTCATTTAAAGCCCTGATTCCAAGTATGATTGGCGATTCTTAGTGCACTAACCTAGACTCAACTAAAGTCAACTTAACACATTGTTGAGGAACCTTGGCAGAGATACTGAGATATTACAGCACCCAGATTATCCTCTCTCGCTTCTTTAGGAATAGGCCTTTTATTTTTTTTCCTGAATAGTTTTATGTATTTTGTTAAGAGTATTTTTTTTTTTTTTTTTGGTAACCATGATAATTAGAGCCCTGGAGGGAGTGGAATGTGTGCGTAGGAGTTTAAAAGGAATAAATGTTAGTAGAAGGGAACGGCTTGATGCTTTAGCGGAATTTATATTTTTAGCAAAAAAAAAAAAAAGTAACACTTGTTTTCTGTGGATTTAAAAAATGGCGTAACTAAATTCCTGCCCAAGTAAGCAAAATACTTCTCGAGTTCAGTGGCTTGAGAAAACACGCTCTGAGCTCACAGAGCTGTAAAATAAATTGTTAGGAGAGCCGAGGCCTGTTCATTGTCCATCGGTTTTTCAGACTTCTTCAAATAGAACTTCTAGAACAAACATTCTTGAAAGTTCACGTTCTCTGTGTTTCTTGTGAAGTTAATAACGGATCTGCCAGTCAGCCTGCGTAAATTACATGGCACTGGAGCGATTTTGGCTATAAAGGCACTTTTTATATACCACCTAATAGCCTTTAGCCAAAGTTTCCTTGGGATACCTTGTGGTGTATTTCCCGTACGTTTTTGCTTAATTTGATTAGCTTCTATTTTAGAGCAATAGGTGTATGAAAAATATATCATGTACGGGCGACATCATGTATATTTCTTTTTACATACTTCAGCTTTCTAGGTTCCCAGTTGTGTGAGGTTTACTTGGAGTTGTGGTTTCAGCTCATTGACTTCACCATACATTATGAAGGTCCAACCCCAATGAGCGTCTGCCGCAGGGAGAGCTTGCATGGCCCTGTATAATGAATAGTTAAATCAGTGAGGCTTCTTAAGTCTAATCTCCAGCCCAGCCCTTTCTGCCGGAGAAACCTGTCCCTTTTGTCGTGAAGTTGGTTAAAATCACAAGTCTCCCTTTAGTGAATAAACCCCTTGTGAGCATGCGTAGATGGTTACGGTAAGTGGGGGTCGTACAGACTGCGAATTAAATGGTCTAGCTGCTTGGACGCAACTTTCTCCTGTAGGGCCAAGAAGGAAGGCAGCTACTTCATGTGAAGCCTCTGGATGCTGAAGTGCTCCTGTCCCAACAAACTGGGAGAACAAGTTTGACACTAATGAGGTCGTTTATTTGAAGAATCGTTTCTTCCCTCCGTTAGAACACAGAGGAGGACAAACTGTCATTCCTCAGCTGCCGATGAACTAGAATTTCCATGATTTTCCTCAAGCCATTCGTTGGTAGAGAGTCATGGGAACTGCAGTCCACCAACAGCTGGGCAGCTTTGAGTTTTATTTTATTTTTTTTCCCTCCTTTAGTTCTGGCCTCTGGTGTTTAAATAAAAGTGAAAAGGCTTATCTGGAATATGTAAGGATAACTCTGTAAAATGTCTCCAGACGATTCTCGCTGAACAGCTTTACAAACAAAGTTTCTGGAGCGCAGTCATGAAATTTGCTGACCAAAGTAATGTGGGTTATTAAAACCCGGCTTACGTGCCAATGTTTGTGTCTGAAAGTTATCGGTCACTGTTTGTTCCTGTTTGAGTCACCTCGATCTTATCTTTAATCCCTTTCTCTATGTAGACGTTCTATTTTTATTATATTTATTTCGTGTCTCATTTTTTTGGATATAGCTATAGTAAGGGTGCTTTTTGCCAATTGATTCATGAAACAGGATGGCATACTGATAAACCTCACCGAAGAGGGGGGTATTTTTAAGGCACCTTTTGCTCTTTTTTTTTTTTAAACCTTAAACTCTTTATTAAACAGCTGAAATCTGACAGAGCATTCATAGCTCCAATTGGAGAAGCCTCATTAGGGACATTTCTATTTTGCCTTCTGCGGTGCGCTATGCGCATGCTTCGCATTCCAGAGGACTTCTAGGCCCCCCCTCTCCTGGAAGGTGGGGAAATGATTAAGAGGTGTGGCTAACTTTCTGTGGGGGTGTGGCTAGCTCCAATTAGATTTTTTTAAAAAAAAATGGGTGGAGAGTAGGTGTGGATGGGGTGGGAAGTGGGTGGAGAGTAGGTGTGGATGGGGTGGGAAGTGGGTGGAGAGTAGGTGTGGATGGGGTGGGAAGTGGGTGGAGAGTAGGTGTGGATGGGGTGGGAAGTGGGTGGAGAGAAGGTGTGGATGGGGTTTGGAATGGGGATAACCAAACACGGTTCCCCAGTAGTTTCTCGCTTTTTAATTTATGTAGACCCAGGGACCTAAAGAAGCGGTGCGTCACCATGAGACTCTGAACTCCCAGATATGATGATGGAGATGCGTGATCTTTGCGATTTCTTAAAATTGTGGAGACGCCTAGCTGACGAGGCCTAATGGATGAAATTTCTGATCGCCACGACTGGAACAGCATCTGTATAATTCATATGTCCCCAAACTCAACTTTATAAACAATTTTTATGTCCTTATTAAATAAAAGGCTTAAAATGATATACGCTTAATGAAGATGTCTGCCGCATCCCCTGATTTCAGCAGACTTTTATGAGACCGTAGCGTTTTGAGAGTTTACATGCTGCAGTCCATTCCGTTCTGAGATAAACAGAAAATTAATATTTTTGGGTGCATAGCAATGATGAAAAATTCTTTGCAGATTTAATGCTATTCTCAACCCCCCCCACCCCGGTTTCAGTTACTGATCCAGCAGATTTTGGATGACTTTGAGATGACCGCTCTGCAGTCAGCTCATTCTTCTAAAAGCAGCTCATATAAGGAGGAAATGAGAGGATGAGAGACGATTCTTCAGTATCCAAGACTGAATACTCCAAGGAGCACATAGATCCTCATTTTTCAATCTCAGAAGACTGTAGCTGAGCCTGTAAATACAGCCTTATTTAAACAGTAAAATCAAGCTGTTTTAGGAAACCAAGCAATATATCTTTCTTTCTGTGCTGTAATGAGATTGCTTACGGAAGATGAGTGATATTATGTAACCGGGATATAAGAATGGCTCTGCGCAAGTTACATGTCCACAGCTTTTAGTATAACTAAACGACCTACAGCTTATACTTTGTATTTGCAATCAGGGTCAAAGTTATTGTTTAGTTTATTTCTGGGAAGCAGAGATCTGTGGCAAAAGGTGACACTACAACCATCCACAATTGTGTTTTTTGGTAGTTGTTGGCAGACTGTCCTTAACCAAATGAATCACATTTCCATTTGTTTAATGCTTTACTTATGTGCAGCCTGTTCAAAATATATTATATTTTAATACTCACACCTGTCTAGTGCTTTATTTCTACAGATAGATGGTTGGATTTACTAAGCTGTCGTTTGCCGTTGAGTTGAACTTTGTAACCCATCAGCACCACTGTCCATTATTGGCGGCCAGCCCTGATGAGCTTCAATTGCAAGATGTTCTTAGCCGACCCCGTATAATGCATAGTAAAATCAAGGAAGAGACTTTCAAGCAAGCCTCCTACACTAACAACGCTTTATATAGAGCCAGCTCGGGCTTTCTGCTAGTAGATGCTCATTGAAGTTGTTCTTTCATGACGCGGTGTAGTTGGGCAACTGAACTTTTCAAGTTGGCAGTCAAAACCAGCAATATTATAATACTTTCTAATTCTTATAAAAATATTGACAATTACGATAATACCTAGTTAATGATAGTGCCGAATTTACACGAAAGTTGGGTTTCACTGAAAGAACAGTGAAAATGACTTGATCTCTTAACTTCAGGATAGAAAGGGTGAAAGGTTCCCATAATCTGAAGATATTCTTTGGAGCTTTACAGAAGTGAATCTGTCTCTGTTATGGATGTCATAGGCAGTCCTCTTATTGGACCACAGATGGAAAGAAAGCTCTCCAGCCCTAATGTTGTCCAATAAACTCCTCCATAGACAGAAACTTTGCTTACCTTTGTAAGAGTTTAAGATTTCAACCAGGGCCGGACTGGTGATGATGATGAGGCCCTGGCACTTTAGGGCCAGCTGATACCGTATATGTGGTCGAAGGCTGGATACATGTATCCACACGCTATGTTTTTATGCCTACT
Source organism: Spea bombifrons (assembly GCF_027358695.1). NCBI lineage: Eukaryota > Metazoa > Chordata > Amphibia > Anura > Pelobatidae > Spea > Spea bombifrons. The sequence goes on along the minus strand of NC_071089.1, from coordinate 11,951,487 downwards.
TAGCGTGTGGTGGGGCATATCCAGCCGCTGACCGCATGCTCCAGAGACGGATTACGTGAATGTGTGGCTCTCTGGGCCAGTGGTCCACTAGGAATTTTGGCTGGTGAGCTAGATGGCCAGTCCCGCCTGATATTAACCGCCTGCTGTCACTTTGCATTATGAAGGGCCCTGTGAGTTTCTCAAACGGTGCTGAACTAGTCCTGTGTGATGCATGGGTGGGTCAGGAAAGGTTAATGAACTCCTACCATTACCTATACTGGGCTAACCTATACCGGGCTAACCTATACCGGGGCGGAAAAGTTCATGGGGATTGCGCTTGATAATGCAAAGTGATATCGGTGATATCAGGGAGTTCGTGTTCTACTGTCTCATGTGAAAAGAATATTTATAAGCTTAATTCGTTAGTATGAAAATAAACTGTAACGCTGCAAATTTACCAGCTCTTTTGGGAAGGAATAGGAGTGAAAGCTTGCGGACCGAGCTCATCTAGATTTGCCGAGATGCATGATGCTTTCCATAAGTAAATTGTCCGTGATTCAGGAAGTATGACGAATGCTTTTTGTGCCTTACCAGACAAAAAAAGAATGTGGTCAGCACAAGGGTCACTGATAAGAAATAGCAAAATTGCATTCAGGCGACACATTTGTATCCTCGGCCAGCTGCATTTTTCCTGTTCTCTTTTTTTCTTTTTTTTTTTGCGTTCTGTGATTTAAAAACTAAAAAAAAAAATTGTGTACTGGTGGCCATGTTCACTCGTCCGCTTTCTAATAACAAGAACATTAATCTGATGGATAGAAATAAAGATGGATTTGGTTTACGGTAGATCCGATGGGACGGGTTCGTTGAGACTTGGTTGGGAAAGCCAGCAGCCGCCAGAGCCTATTTTTGGGACATCATTAACTTTAAACTTGCACACCCAGGAAAGAGAAACAAACTTCAACCTACAGATGAATTTTGTTTCTGTTAGTTTTACTATTTTTAGTGTTTTGCATTTAGGCAGTATTTCTGATGATGCGCAGATTTACAGAGGCAAGTTGCAGACGTGTGCAGAAAAGAGGGACACGGTTTGAATTTAGTCTGCTGGCGTTCTATAAATGCATGGAATGTGTAGATAAAATCTGTTACAGCATCGCCAAAGTGCATTTATATTTGGGTTAAAAAGGAACTATCCTATGTGCCCAAAAAATGTATGTCTTGATCAGCCCGTAACTTCCGTGGGGCAAGAGGGGCAGCTGCCCACAAGACGAGGGGCTTGTTTGAGCTGTTTTGGCGAACCCCAGTTATGACGTTGGGATAGGGGACCTCCATCTTACGGCTTTGTTTTATATTTCTAATAGTCTGCATGATTCCTCGCCTTTTAGTTATCTCTCTCTCGCTTATTTTTAAGTTCCTTCTTGTTGTTATTGGTTCAGGGAGCCTTTGTGTGGTGAATTAGAACTCGAGCATCAGAATATATTATCGCTGGTTCTTTCCCCTTTTCAATGTTGTGGACTAAATCAGGTTATTCATTTATTTATTTTGGCCACCGGAGCATGTATTAACGATGTATATATAAAATACGCTAGGTTTGGATCTAAGTGATTAAATGATTCATTTGTTTCTTTTGCAGAATGACAGGGAGAGAGTTTTTCTCTCGATTTCCAACCCTCTACCCCTTCCTCCTGGAACATCTGGAAGTTGTAGCCAACACCGTTGACAGGTGAGGAAAATAAAATTTCATGATCACCTTTTCAGTGTCACTTGGAATTTATGGGGGCGCCTGGGTTTAGGGGTTGGGGAGTCGGACTAGGAAAACAAAAACAAACTGAGATGTTTTCACTGGCCTTAGTAATTAAAGGTTGTTTTCCCCATTCGGCATCAAAGGATGCATTTACAGCCTGGCCAGCAAAGGACAGCTATACATCAATATATCTATACATCAGTGGGCTACGTTTTCCAGGTGCCTCAGTATAAGGGGATTTACAATTTGCCAGCCTCTTCTGGATTATGCCAAAGTACAGTGAGAATGGGAACCCGTGACATTCTTCCCGGATATGGGACAGTTGGTTGGTATAGTATATACGGGGAGATAATAGAAAAGTGTATAAATCATTTACCAATGTCCAAGACTAGAGGTAATCCATTGAAAGAGCATTGCTAGAGCCAGAAAACATGTCCTGAAAAATTACTGCTGCTGATGTTATGTACAGAAACAGTTCTAGGAAAATGAAATAGCCTTTAGACTTTTTGTGAGAACATGGCCGTCCTCAACTGGAAATGGAACAAAAGATGAGCTTCGGCCTTTTAGATTTAGGATAGGTGAAGTGAACCAGCTGGTATTAAAATGTCACGGTTTGGTGTGTAACTCATTCCTTAAATAACAACACAATGCTGCCAAAGCCCTTATTCACATCGAAAACCAGGTTGATGTTTCAATTGCCAGTCCATTTATTTTTAAATCAAAAAACTTTTCCAAAACCGGAATAGGATGCTATGTTGGAATATTATATGCAAAATATTATTTAATGCAAAAAGAATTCTAAACTTGAACAATCTTTCACGCTAGAAGGAAGATAATACACGGTTTACAAGCATTAAACAGGATAGCAGGTTTTCCTGATGGCAGTAAAAGGGTTAATTATTCTAGCACCAATTCCTTCGCCGATAATGTTCTTTAAACTATCGGTAATCGGGGGGGGGTTAACCCCTTCACGACAAAGCCCGTACATATATGGGCTTCCAATGCATTGTTAGTGAGTTTAAGGACAACCTGTTTCCTCAAGGGGTTAAGGTTGCGTGCACACTCAGGTTCTAGGATTCCCGTTCTAGATTTTTAGATACCTTGGTAGGTTTTACTTGTCCTGCTTTCCTTTTGTCTTGACTACACTGTCTCTGGTAGATGTCACATCCTTCATCATCGCTTCCCCTGTCTCCTCCAGCCCATTATCTGATATTATCCCGGTGCTTATTGATAAGCCAGCACTGAAAGGTATTCACCACAACTGCTGCGGCACGTTCTAGATGACGGCATTAAGAATACAGCCCTCAGTGTTCTTTACGCCGTCTGTCTGTTTTAACCCTTAGCAGTACAGTGTCTTGCCATTCGAAATAGGCCTTGGCCCCAGCATCGTTGGCTATCTGGACTTTTGATTTACTTAATAGACTTTAAAATATCCAGCGTAAGAAGAAAAAAAACACTACAGCAATAATACGTTCCTAATTGTTGGGTTGCTCCAGCTGTTGATGGAATAGTTATTTAACAATCTGTCTATTCATGTGAATAATATTTGCTAAAAAATAAGTCACATTTTGGAGATATATTGTAGTTTGAGTATATTTTTAATATTTGTTTTATATAGCGCCATCAAATTACACAGTGCTGGGTGGACAGCACATAAGAAGTCATATATAACTGAACAATTAGATTTACCGAAACAGGTGAAGAGGGCCCTGCTCAAACAAGTTTATAATGTACAGATTAATGAATTAACATTAATTCCACAATAAAATTGTAAGGTAACTTGTATAAAAAAAAAAAGTCTGCCTGTCGCAAATATGACAAAAAGAATAGCGCGCAATAAACAATGATGAAATAGTGACATCATAGGCGTGCATTTTCTCCTGGATTCTATGGTAGAATAACTTTTTGTAAAGGTTTGGTCCGTCCGGTTTCTGGATGAATGAAGTTACATAACAGAGCGGAATCTGCGAGGTTATAAGTACGCAGCGTAACATACTCTTTTCATTATTATCTGTGTATTTTTAACGTTGACCAGGTTCAGGCCAGCAAACCACGCTGCCCCTGGGACTATTAGATCATGGAGTTTTCTGGAAGTTTGCAACAAGCAGATAAAAATGATACTCGGGAGAGCAAATTCCTTGACTCTTAATCAATACAGATCTCATGTGCTGGAGACTGCTGGCACCATACAACAGCCAGCCTTCACCACAAAATAATTATCTTTCCGTCCTGGCTACTCCTCTGCCCAGCGCAACATCTCAGGTCACGGAGTCACGTTTCTCATTATCACCCAGCCTTTCATCTCTCTAACATTCGCTTGCCATGAATCTTCCTCCAGAGGCATGCACAGTACCTTCACCGACCCCATCCCAGTGAAAACTAGATATTTTCCCTGCTTAGATATGCGATGTGTTTTAGAAACGTTTACATTTTGTGTACAGACAGGTTTTTAGAATACTATGTTGGTCAAAAAACTGGACAAAAAAAGTACGTGGATCGTAACCTACCTAAATCATAGTAACTTTGGAAACGACAATCTTTTTGAGTCTAGTGATTTGCTTTGCTTACATGATTTTGCTTCCCCATTTTTCGTGGGGACACAAAAAAGGTTCTGATAGGTGGTAAAAAACAAAATCAAATGTATTTATTTACTTTATTTCTAGCTTTACTTTTTTTAGTTCTTTAAAGTATGCTCAAGTAGATTTCAAAAAGAGTTTCAAATGCTGTACTTGTTTGCCTCTCTAGCACTGAAAGGGTAATAAGAAAATTGCAAAGGGTTAAGTTCATAGTAGCACGATTTAGAAATCTTTGCCAGTAAAACTGTTTGTGTGGCTAATTATTACATGACATGACTAACCGGCCAAGATAAAATATAATCCCCAGCAAAAAGAATGACAGCGCGTCTTTGTGGTGCGGTTTTGCTTGTTTCAAAGGAAGTTCGGAAGAAGTATAGAGAGAGAATCCGAGGAGCTTAAGGAGTCCGTTAATATATATTTTTTTCTTGTTTCTTTAAAATAATCTTAGGACTGCTTCCCCTCGTAGCTCGCACCTGGTGCACGACAGGCCGCCCGTTGTAGAGTTATTTCTTTGTATTTTCTCCCTAAGTGGATATAGAGGTAAAAGGTGGTAATTGTTGACCTTATTAGCATGCATGTACCCAGAATCCCTTGTGGTTGTGACAGCGCCATGAGATTTCTGAGGGAACAACAAGCCTTCTGGCTTGTCTGGTGTCTGTAGATGAGTGTTTAATAATGCTTCTATTACCCCTTAAATTTGGTATGGAAGATCTATACACGGTGCGTCAGATGTTGGCTGGTAGAAGCATCATCCAGTCAGCAGTGTTAAGGCTCCTACATCTGGTTCAATGATGAAGGTTATACTAAAAGTGCTTTAGACGCAATATTATGCCTTACCTGCTGGTGATTTGGGTCTGTGTTTATGATTAAAGGGACCGTTAATCAGACCCGGACTGGCCATTTGCCCCGCACACTCACCCGATCTGCCTGCCAAGGGTGCGGCCAGCGGTTGGATATGCCTGGCCACACGCGACGCGAGCATGAAGACGTAGCATGCAAGCTTATCCAGCCATCAGGCGTGCAACTGCTTAATATAAGAAATGGAATGGATGGCTTGCTGGCGCTGTTCAGGGTCTTCATGTTCTGGGTTCTTTGCCGCCAGTTCCGTGTGCGAGACACAAGCTCTGTTGCTCCTGCATTAGGTTTTAAGCTTCTGCCTTGCCGTGTGTTCCTGTTGGTAATAACTACGCAAAGCTACTTTGAGGTGATTTGTTTTAATTCCTGGTTTCCCGCCATGTCTTCATGTAAGATGTGGCCGTTTCCATCAAAGTTTCTTGCAGTCCTGCCGTTGGGACTGTCTGCGGCTATGATATTATGAGTGCTATGAGGCTGGGGTGATAACCCATTGACTAATCCAACACAGGCACCAGTGATGGCATTCCCAGCAACAAGTCTGTATTACGTCCTTATTCCCATCATGGTTTACAGGCTTCCCCCACCGCCCAGTTGGGGAATTTACTCAATACACCTGCTTTCAATCCTGTGTTCTCATCCAACTACAAAAAATGGCATATGTGATTTTACCAAGATTTGTTACTTTTACTTTTGTCCGTAGGCTTGTATTTCTACTTCCTTATTCATCTGGTTCACATCTTCTCTAGGTTTGGGATTCATAACCTATGAACAATATATAGGATTCTTACTGATTGAGAGGTGATAGAGGTGGCATTTTGTGTATTTGATTTCACATCGCAAGTGCACCTTTATTTACTTTATGCATGGGACAGGACAAAAATTGTCAGACCAGACGGGCCAAATAGTTCTTACCAGCCCCCAAATTCTGTGTTTCTACGTGGCTGTGCCCTTATGAATCATAGCACCTCTTTCTATGTAACGGGATGTCATGGCTGAAATGTCGCGAAAAAAACTATCGTGTTAACATTTTCTTTAAGCTTTAATACAGCGTTTTTAGTGATCTCCGCCTAAATTGTTGGTGCTGTATAAATAAAAGATAATATTGTGATAAAATATTTAAGATTGGGCACTTTGGGCACTCTGCTACGTGATGGTTTGTTTTAAAGATAAATGAGCTGCTAATCAGGAACGGGGTGGGAATGATTTTCATAATATACACAGCCTTCAGAGAAGAGAACATTACGGTTCTAATGCCTGTTTATTAGAACCCTTTCCTTTTAATTTGTGCTTTACTGTGTGAAGGGTTATTTTAATAGCGATAATCTTTTGTTTTACTTAAGATTTTATGCAAGTGGCTAAAGCGTTATGATGTCATCGGACTGCTTTGCTGTGGCTCACGGTGGAGAGATGATGGTGAATAATAATGTAGTTTTTCACTTTCGCTTTCGCAGGGACACCGGGGAATCAAAGCTTCATCCCAGCTTATTTCTTTTGCTTCTGATCCTAAGTAAGCTTTATCCTTCTCCGATGGATGGCACCTACTCTGCTCTCAGTATGGCTCCTTTCATACCCTTCATTATAAGGTAGGCTTTCTCCTCCTCGGACAGCGCATGACGTACCGTTTACTCATTAATACATATTAAAAAGAAGACATTTATCTAGACGAGCAGACAGGAGGTTTACGGTTCATATCTCCATTTATTTTGTGTTATTTGGTGCTGTAAACTAAAACCGCGTTCCTTTTAATTCAGATAGAAAATATAATTATTTAGGATTACTCCCAGTACCTGAACCGGAGTCTTCTGTAGGTTTATTTAGGCCAACATATAAAAATTTGTCTCTGCTTCCTGTAGAAAAATAATATGTAGAAGAGACCTCCGAGGTCTCAAAAGCTTTTTATGTGTTCTCCTAATTAGATGTATCGCCTGCAGATTAAGACTGGAAAGACCGTTTCGCCTGTGTCTGTGCTCCTTATTGCGTCCATGCTTAGCAGCAGCACCCTGACGCTTGCGTGTTTTAAGCATGAATCCGCAGTCTTATGTGTTACACGCGCTCGGCCCACGGACTTTCAGTTTCCTGTAAAAGGGATTTGATTTCTCGTTGCATGTAATTGATTCAATAGAACAAAAGTATTACAAAATCTGCTTTTGATTTAACATCCACACATTTCCAGGGCTTGTTTATGTTTGAGACACATGTCTGTTTTCCATAAATATCTGTGGATATTTAACTTTTTGTGCTCCCCGAGATTGGGAAGAAAGCACCGTTTGTATGGTAAGCGTGACTTTCTGCATGCAATACCTGTTCTGGCCAAATGAAACATCGCGTGATTCATGCACCCCTCCCGCGCTTGGCCTGACAGCAATGGGTTAATGTGACTGAATTGTTGGTGTGTCTGTGTGTATTAGATCTACCAAATGTTTCTGTGGCCCTTTGGACTGGCCCACGTGACGGGCACGCAGCGGCGGCTGCTATTTTCTGCTGTTCTTGCCCTGCACCTGCCAGCAAGCCGAGCTGTGAACAGCAGTCTCCTGTCTCCGCAGACCCTCGCGCCTCCCGTCTCCGCAGAGCCTCGCGCCTCCAGTCTCCGCAGAGCCTCGCGCCTCCCTTCTCCGCAGAGCCTCGCGCCTCCCTTCTCCGCAGAGCCCCGCGCCTCCCATCTCCGCAGAGCCTCGCGCCTCCCTTCTCCGCAGAGCCTCGCGCCTCCCATCTCTGCAGAGCCGACTCTGTGCGCAGGCCTGTAAAGCCCCTTCGGTGATATATGGCGTGAGGCAGCTATATTTATACCAGAGTTGATATAAAGAATGATGGGGAGGCTTAAGGAAACAAAGGGGCTATTCACTAAGTAGTGATTGCTAAGGGAGTTTCTGCGACATGTAACCTTTCATAGCACTGACTTCACTAAGCGTTATGAATGGTGGCTTTTCTGGAGGTCATCAGACTGCGTCTGTACCCCACTCCCCACGGCCAGTGACTTCTCTTTCAGTAAAAGATGTGGCGTGGGAGTCACTTCATTGTCAGGTACAACTTTTCAGAGAGTGGAAGAAAGTTCTGGTCTTTTCACCATGTACCTTTAGCCACTGGACCCTGTGATGACCTCATAGAGAAACCCCTCTGTGATTATCTACAAACTACCAGGACCCCGTACTGGGAAGTGCGGCCCCAAAAACAAATCCGAGCCGTTTCGTGTCTTTTGCATGTCGATAGAGGAGAAAGAATGAGCTGACATCAGGGGAATGAGCTGTTGGGCAGCAGCTCCGCTTCACTACATTCATACTACAGCACATGAGCCCCTGTTGTAACAAGTCCTTTATTCTACAGACCCGCGCATGTATAAACGCTTTCCGGGAGTTATGGTCCTTGCCGTCCCTAAGGATGCACCAGAGCATCAAGCCTGGGCAAAAAAAATACACGGTGTTCAGAACATTGTACTTGGCAGCAATTAAGAAATAGCGTAAAGGTCCTGGAAGCATTATCAATATTACTATTTTTAGTACTTTTCTTACAGTCTGTAATTCAAAGGGTCTGAGAAAACTAGAACTGACATATTAAGTCAAACCGATACGTTAGGGAAAGATGGTCCGCCTCGCACGTTTTCACCTACAGAATACTTTCTGGGACCTAAAATTCACACTATCCTATGTTCACTTCACCATTTAAATTGTCACAAGCCACCAAATGCATTTTGTGCATGCGCAGCCCTGAGAATATGACAAGGGGCTGATACAGCTGGCGTTCTATCATAATGCTCACTGTCAGGACTTTCCCAGCCAAAGTAAGACTCTTGGCAAATATACAAGAGTCAACAACTGGAAAAGCGAATTAAACTATACAGCAGAAACACAAAACTTAGAGCGTTCCGATATGTAGCACCACATAGCAGATAACTAACAGCATGCAACGGCGTGGCGGCTCGCTGAGTGTTTTTTTTAGCTTGTTTTGTTAAAGTTCTTCTTAAAAATACCGTTCTGCAAAGAAATAACATTTTTATAAACGCCTCTTGATTGTGTTTCTGGCCCGTTCTTCTTCGCAGGGGTCTGTAAACCATTCGCTCCGTGCTTTGCTTGGTTTGCGGAGTGCGGCCGAGTGCTGGGTTTATTTAGAAGTGAAAGCGCTTTCCTTTACAGGCGTCCGTAACGTGCTTTGGCTGCAGCTCTGATTGCGCCTCCGTCGTTTCAGTTCAAGCCGGGGTGGAATTTTCCATCGTGTGGGAAGCGGCGTTAAGGTTGCTTTGACCATGATGCAATCCGTTGAATGCTACAAGGACACATCTACATCTGCTGCTCCCTCCTAAACCGGGCTGCTCCAGGAATCAGTAGCAGCTATTTCAATGACCGTGTGGACCTGCCGCTGCAAACGTGCAAGAAGAAGAGTTATGAAACCTAACAAGTGTTTACGGTGTGAGTGCGGAGCGTAGAGAACGCGGAACCCCCGAGGAAAAGGGGGTTTAGAATTGTGCCATGTTGTTTACCATCACCCTTTATAAAGCACAAATCATAGAGTTTCCACCAATGAAATGACAAGCTGTTGTTGAACAAACACGTCGATGATGTCATCATACCACACCATATTCAATTAGATAAGAGCTGCCTTGCCAGCTCGCTACTACAATATATGACATGGTATTGATGTATGTAGCGCCATCATATTCCGTAGCACAGTATATCGGGTAAATGGGATGTAACAGGTGACGCTAAACACAACTAGTGAATTCTAAAAACAGTCATTATGGTTTCTCATGTTCCGTATCTGGGGTCGGATTCCAAAGGTCTGTGCATAAATCAAAAAGGTTTCAGGGCACCGTGAGCTAACAAAAAACTGCGTTTGTGCTCTGCCTGCTTCCTACCTACGCGGCGCTTACAAAACTTTTTTAAAAAAGTTTTTATATATATATATATATATATATTTTTTTTTTTTTTTTTGAGAAGAGGCTCCAGGAATATAAAGCCTTGTTTCTGTATTATTATTTATTAAATTGTATAGCGCTATCATATTCTGCAGTGATGTACAATGGGATACTATATTGATTAACCCCTAAACTGGCTCTGTTAAGTACTGAATGGTGGCCCATAAATTAAGCTGATGTACCACGGAGAGGCTGCAGGGTTTTCTACCATGGTTAAAGGCTACTCGCCGACTGCGGTGGAAATGTCTCTTACACCTGCGCAGCTTTGCTTGGGATTTACTGATCTCTCTGTAACGGCTGGCACAGATAGTGTTAACTAAGTAAATTATATAAACCTGTAAAGTTCTTTAGCATTGAGTAATGTGATTTCAGAGCACCTACAAATAGCCTTGATTCCGTACAGCAGCGCCTGGGGCTCTGAATGACAAAGGGCCGGATAATGGGCTCTCTTTATGTGTTCTAGAACACGATTACTTGCTCTGTCGATGAAATCGCCTGAGACAGTTGCAGGGATTATATACTCCGCTACGCCGTTCGCTGTCAATGAATACACGTCAACGCCTAAGAAATATGTCCCCCCCGCCCCGAACTGTATTGTGTGCCGATAGTTACAAGTACTTTCATTTATCTCCGCTCCCAGCCGTACTCCATTGTTCGTGCAGGAAAATTCCCCTATGAAAGTTAATCATTTACTGTACGATGTTTGCTGAGAGGGTGAAGTGGTTTCATATACAGTAGTGCTCAAAAGTTTGCATACCCTGGCAGAAATAGTGAAATATTTTATTTAAGGCTAGTGATCAAATGAAGCCATTTATTATCACGTAGTTGTTTGGCTCCTTTTTAAATCATAATCATAACAGATATCACCCAAATGGCCCAGATCAAAAGTTAGCATACTCTTGAATGTTTGGCCTCGTTACAGACACACAAGGTAACACACGGGTTAAAATGCCAATTAAAGGTTGATTTTCCTCACCTGTGGCTTTTTACATTGCATTTGGTGTCTGTGTATAAATAGTCAATGAGTTTGTTGGCTCTCACGTGGATGCACTGAGCAGGCGAGATACCGAGCCGTGGGGAACAGAAATGAACCGTCAAAAGAACGAGGTAATGGAACGTTATAAAGATGGAAAAGGGTATAAAAAGATATCCAAAGCCATGAAAATGCCAGCCGGTTCTGTTCAATCACTTATTAAGAAGTGGAAGATTCAGGGATCTCTTGATCCAAGCCAAGGTCAGGTAGGCCAAGAAAGATATCAGCCACAACTGCCAGAAGAATTGTTAGGGATACAAAGAAAGCCCCCCCTATCGTCTAGTTGAATCTGCCCCCAGTGGCAACTTGTGGAGCAAAAACAGAAGAAGAAACAAATAGTTGTGCAGAGAATTTTAATGTAAGGTCGTCACTGATGCCAATATATTAATCATTTACTAACAATATATATTAGGAAAGGGAGCGAGAAATCTTATTCTAGGGATATGAGGGCAGCCTAGCTGTGCATTTATCATGAGCGCTAGTACGCAGGAGATGCCGTCAGGCCAAATGCGTCACTCGCGAGCCAAGCACCTGAGAATAAGGGAGCGGCGCGGAGGCATAGAGAGGGGTTCAGTATGCACGTTAATTAAATATTATAATATTGTTTCCGATATTTCAAATGTAAAATGTATTCGTGTTTCTACTCCGTACGTGAGATAATCTGGACCGTACCCGTTTCTCTGTGTTACAAACAGATGGAATAACTTTTTTTTGGCGGTGGTTCTTTCTGAAATCTGCTGGTCGTGTATAAAAGGCCTGCTACATTCTTATTGTGTTGAAATGATTTTCAAACTACATGGACTCTCATGGGTGTGTCAGAGAGAACAGTAATGCTGCGTGTTTAGTAGCCGTGTAAATTACATGTAGTTCCACCGCACTCTGAAGCTGACAGAACTGTACTCTGCATTATTTATCTGTCTCTTTACCATATCTATATCTTTTGCTTATCTGTATTCATGTGACCTCTCCCCCAGAAGTCAGTGTGACTCTACCTTTTTTCCATCAATTTTGCTGGTTCAGATGTCCTTATTACTCTAAGAGCACATCGAAAGTGCTTCTCCTGTTCAAGGTAGGATAGCACGTGAATGTCTATAAGATAAGCTGTCTAAAAGGACGGTGCGTTCTGACTATGAGAACAAGTCCATTTGTAGTAGCCTTGAAAACTGTCAACAGGCTGGACTTTAAAGGGGCAATATGCCTCAAGTGACTTATATGACTTGGTCTATGTGCCGCGCCATCTTATGTACAAGTTACTTCTATGGTTAAGTGTCTGAACAAGATCAGCAAGGATGCGAATGCCACGGGTCAGAATGGAATAGTTGTGATAGTCAGAAGATACCTGGTAGATAAGAGGCTTTGTGAAGAGGAAGCAATCTGTAAAATCCAAAAAGGAATTTAAGTATCACAACTGCATTTAACTCCTACTGACCAGGAAAGACTTCACAGTGGTCCTCTTTTGATTACAAGGAGGTGCCTCTGTTCAAGTGTATTCCGTAAGGGTTTTCCTGTCTGTGGAAACTTCCCACTTATCCTTTAGATTGTAAGATGAAGTGAGCAGGGTTTGGTTTGGTTATAACTCCCATTAAAGTCATGCCGAATATGTTGGTGCTACATTAATATAGGTGGTCCTTATGCGGTGAACTTGTGAGTCCCATCAGCCCTACCGTGGTTGGCCCCCAAATTCTTAAAGGACAGGTGCCATAAATTCTGCTTTAAACCTTTCAGCTATCGGGTGAATGGAGTAGTAACAATGTCCAAGGCACACAGGGTCTCAATGATATACTGTGTCACAAAGACAGTTTGCAGGCAGACCTTTAGGACCCATTTAGTGCCTTTTAGTTTTTTTATGGTTGGTGAATGGTGGAGAAGGGACCAAGAGGTTTTCTAAGAGGATAAATGGGGCAATAAAGTCTTGATAAACAGAACTGTCTTCCCTCACGTATTTTGAGCAAGAACAATGATTTTTGCGGCCACAAAAGTGAAGCAGTGCCAGCAACCCAACAAGGGCATTATTTATATACGGCCAAGCCATGGATTTCTTTAACACCTATGTGTAAAGTAGTGTCTGTAGTAGCTAAGCATTGGTTTTCTGTATTTACAGCTCTTTTGTCCTTTTCCTTTCTCTACATTATCAAGAGCCTGATCAGTTTGTGTCCTCTTATGCCTGATTTGCCTTTATCTTTATTGGCTCTGTGATAAGAACAGGGTGGGACAAGGGTAAAAGAAATTATGAAAGTGGAAAGCACTTTCTCATTCAGATAACCCAGCAAATAATCAGACTAAAAGGAGCTGAAGAGCCTATATAGTTTGAGCTACGGGAGACATAGCAGTTAGCAGAGGGATAGACTTTCCACAAAACTATTTAAATGTAATAAAAAAAAATCCTTGTTTTAGAAACGATCTGTCACATTTCTTATTAGTTTAGGATTGCACCTTTTCGCTACATCAAGCTATATAAGGTAGTTTACTGATTTATAATGAGCAATGTATCAGAAGACCACCATATGTATAATCCATAGGAGCAGTCCTCTTGACTTCCTTTTCCCCAGTATGTTATCTCTTCCCTGTTAGGTTGCTGTTTGTTCTTGGTGGGTTCAGACTGCCTTTGTAAAGGTTTGTGTTAGGAGTAAGGAAAATCCATTTAAGGACACAAAATCTACTATAGCTAATTGTGCATAAATCCTAGCTTTCCCAAGAAGCCAAAAAATAAAATTTTCTAAAAAAATTCTTCTTTCTTTATACTTCATCTCTTGTAAAAGTAATCAACTCATTTGGCTTCCAGTATCGCCTATATGCAGATTATACCCAAACCTAGCAGTCTTCTCTGGATTTCGCTCAGATTGCTGACTGCTTGTCTGCTATTTTTATGTCGAGCTACTTCAAACTTTATCTAAAACTGAACTCGTTATCTTTCATCTCTCCGTCTCTTCCTCACTACCTGAATCCTCGATCTCCAATAACATGTCTATCGCCCCTAAAAACCAGGCCTGGTGCCTTTTTGGATTCAGCTCCCTCCTTCATCCCTCACATTCAGTCCCTCGTCAGATTGTGCTGCTTGCATTCCCTTATCTCCCACCTCGAATATTGCAACACCCTGGTTGGTATTCCCTTGTCTCAACCTTCTCCTCTGCAGCCCATCCGTCTGTGTATATGAAGGAGTCAGCTGGCGGCCCCCAAGACTCCAGCACTGCACCCTGATATTGGAGTGAAGACCCTGAGCGTTATGATTGTTATGTTAAAAGCTATGTCAAATTCCCCTTTGACATAAAATTATTTCAGTACACATAATTAGTCTGCATACATTAAACTGTCTGTTTCATTCTTAACGTTTAAAGTTCCACGGTGCTGATTAACATGCTGTCACTTAATGGGTTTAATAAATCTTTGACCTTTTGTACTTGTTATGGGATATATAAGGAATTCTATTAAACTTAATGTACGGTTTGAACTATATTACTTATACAGTTACTTATAACAGTTAGAAACTACTTCTGAACCTCGCACAAGCATGTGTGTTCACTTTAACAAATAGTATATATTATTCCATCTGTTTCTCCTTTTTCCCAAAGTTTAAGAACTTTAGCCCTTCCTAAATGTTTTATTCACTAAGCCTAGAGCTCCTTGCAATCACCACCGCATAACTCCCGTCTATAACATAAATAAGCACTTTTTTTATTTTCAGTCCTTGCTAGAAAATGACGGAATAGTAATGTAAATACACTTGAAATCCCCACGATTTCAAAACCTGTTTACACTTGAAGCGTAAATCTTGTAGTCTTTGAAATCTTTGTTCATAACTTCCCCTGTGTTTTTGGCATTCATGTGAATAGTTGGCAGTGTAGTGAATTAGGTCTATTTGCATTTCTTAAGAAAAGGTGTGACTGAATAGTGCTACTCCTATCTGTAGCCAGTTGTGGTATGATTTTATAACTTAAAGTAGTGGGTGTAGGAAGTCGCTATATCCGGGGGGGGGGGCACTCAGGACTAACTATGGCTATGTGCCGGGGTTCACACCACCCAGGCCAGAGCCTTAACCCGATGCTAGGTTTACAGAGCATCTGTATGCATGAACGTGTATGTATGTATACAGTTGCTACTCTGTGTGCAAGACTGTATGGGGGTTTACTGGCTCCAGTGTAGTTGTGTGTGTGCGCATGATTGTGCATTTTGTTTATTTCTCTGTGTACCCTGCAGCATACCCCTCCCTGGGGCAGAAGGGTGGCAACAACAGAAGGAAATTGCCATCTGAGCTGGTCTGATTTAAAGCAAGAATCAGGGCCACTGTAACTTTTCTGAGTGTTTTTATTCTCTTTTTTTTTTATTAATAGATTTTCTATACTTTTGATATATTTTGAACAGGACTGGATGCAGTGGGTAATATTTGAATGCATTTTATAGCCACTTTGAGTGTTTACTGTCAGTGTAGCCATCTCCACTACCTTTTTTCAACATAAACATTCCACACCATCAAGTTCTTCTTTCCTCTTTCTTAAGTTACTAGTTTCTTTGGCAACAGTTGTCCCGACAGCCTATGTAAAGTTTAGGTGCCATAATATAGTTTTCTAATGTTTTGCCACAGATCTCACCCTTCCTGATTTTAAACTAGCGATCCCACCAACATTTACACTGAAATACAAAAGGCACATGCCGTTGGTAGCTTTAATAAAAGCAATTCCATTTAAACGTTCATCCGTTGTAAATGAGTTGAGCCCTTTTAACAGCATAGAGCTGCATATTGGCCACGTGCCTTCTTGATGAATGAACAATTTATTTTTTTGGAATTTGAAAAAAGGAAAAGAAAACTTAAAATGACTTGTTTGTTGACTCGAAATCCAGCGCGGGAGTGCCAGATACGCTGTGATAAAATGCCTTTGCTTGCTGATTGACTGATAATGCATTTGCCAATTGGATCTTTCCAATAAATTTGAGTGCCGGAAGACCTCCTCCACCTGGTACAACCTAATCCTGTAAATTCTAGATAAAATCTATAGAGAGAACCAATTTGCGGTATATTTTTGCAACCACTGTGTTTTAAAAGTTTTAACTAAATGTATGTATGCTGGTTACTTTAACTCTCTACATGCTAGGTAGATGCACCAAAAATTGTTGCCCCTGTTGAACTAGAGTGAAGTGACAGTGTTTTGGGTGAATAATATTATATTTACATCCCCAATCATTACCTTTATCTGTAAATAGTAAGTATAAAAACAGGACTGTGTGAGACCCTTTGTGATCCAGAGTGGTTGTGTCAAAATGTTCATTTTCTTGTCTAGTTTCTTGACAACGTGAGCTATTTTTTGCAGTGTATATATACTGTATTGGCTCGAATATAGCCTGCACCCGATTATAGGCCGCAGCCTAAAAGTTTGGTGCTATTTTAAAGAAAAAAAAGTGGAATGGTAAAACAGTATTTTACCTAATACACAGGAATGCATGTATCTTAACATTTTTGGTATCTATTATACAGGTAGTCAGCATATGTTATATATAAACAGAAATTTGGAAAACCAATAGCCATTTTAAGGTCGCCCTTAATTCATAATTCACCTTACTTATAGATATGTCCCCTAGAAATTCCACATTGCCCCCTTATATGCTTTATGCCCCTTAGAAATACCACCCCCTCCCAGACTTACCGATGCACCCCCAGACTCCCTGGTGTCTAGCATGGCCGGCCGCTGTATATAAAATTCAAGATATTAACAGGGCGAGTGGTATATTCTGGCTTAGGACAACTAGGCCAGGTTGGCAGGTCCAGGGGGGTGGCAGTCCCTCTGCCACATAACAGGGAGCCTTAGGTGCTCTGCAACATTACTACTCAACTGGCCAATTAAAAGGAAGGTCACAGCTCCACCCGGTCGACACAGTCCTCCAAAGTGTCACTGAATTCTTTCTTAAAAAGTGGCGCTATTCTGATCTTATCCCGACGGCCAGGAGTAAAGACGCGGAGGGAGGGCAAATTGTGTTTTGGTCAGCCTCAAAACAAGTAGTTTCATTTTTAACCGAGATGCTTGTGCTGACACTAGGGCATATTTTCTTATTCGAGAATAGGTGTAATTGAAAGTTTTGGGGAAACATTGTGCATATCGCGGTGTTGATCTCACGTACAGTATGTTTGAAGAATCCAGGAAAACCACAAATTGTGAGGTAGAACCAGCCTTTAAAAAAAGATGTACGTGGATCGGATGAAGGCGTGAAACAAGTGGTGCAAGTCATCAAAACACAAGTTCAAAAAGTCAGTGCAATTAAAATGCTATATTTCGACTTAAAGTGGATTATGATCCCAAACAGAACAGTTTACATGTTCCTTAATTATGATCCTGAATGTGATACTTGAACGGGGTCGGAACCGGGGGGAAGGTTACAGCCTCTTTAATCAGAAATCTATCTTCAGACAGGCGTTCCCGGCCTTGCAGTGATGTGACTTGTATCGTGCCGACCCTGCGTTCAGGCATGTACAAGGCTAAATACATTGAACACGATATGTAAAAAGTGCTTATCTGTCAAATGAAATTCCTTTATGGAGCCAAAAATGTTTCTCAACAGCGCATGAATCAGCTTGTGCAGCATTTCACTTGTTTATTTAATCTCGGGGAGGAAAATCCTGATGATTAATTGGGTGGAGAGATAAACCTAGAATCAATGTTGCCTATTTATTCTTGCCAATAAGTCTAAATTTAACCCTTTCTGTAAAGCTGCATTCAGGGTATTTCAACTGATTCTGTTTACGGAACACTAAGGTATACCTTAAGTGTGCTGAATTTGAAGGGGATTGGTACCGGGTGTAAATGCAGCAAGAAAACTACTAGTGGCTCTCGAATGGATGTATTTATCCTAGCCACATAAATATGATTTAGGCTAAAATAAATCATGAAGCAAATCAATAAAATGTTTAAATATATCCATAAATTTAAAAGTAATTCCCGCTTAATATGAAGTTGGAGACCCCTGGCTTAGGGCATCATGAAGGGTTTGTGACAAAAGGACAATGGTGATCGGGGTAGGAATGGCAGATTTCATGTGAGTGATAACGTGTGTGTTAAGTTTCAGCAATGACTTGGCTGGTCTATAACCGATATCCTTCATATGTGGTTAAATAAGATGTAAATATTTCTATCAATATTATTCAGGGAATCGGACTGAGGTCTGGATTGGCAAAACTATGTCCCAGAGTCTCAGTTCTTAACTCTTGGGGTTTCCCCACAAATTTTCCAGCACCCCCCTTAATTAGACGGCCGTTATGGAAGCCCCCAGACTGCTCTAATTGTAGTGCCATGCAGTGTTATTACCAGAGCAGGATAGTCCATAGACTGTTAATTTGTAACATATTTAAAGCTTTGTTTATCTCTGTATTTTTAATGCCCCTGATTTATTAATGGCTGTAATGACAGTTTTAAGGGTCATATGGGCAAAGTATTTTTGGCTCTTAAACATGGTATGTCTGGAATTCTGCTGTTACAGATGCTTAAAGTCGTGTTTATCATTCCGATACTGGAACTTGTTTCTCTAAATTAAACAAAATCGAATACCAAAAATATAAATTGTCATAATATGCAATCCTTACTTATTAAAAATTAACAATGCAAATATGTGGTAGACATAGCAAAGACGAGCAAGAAAAAACATAAGGGCTGTGAAATTATAATCTAGAACAGAATTTCAAGTTATGTGCTTGCCATCCCCATACTCTAGAACAAATGTGTGTGTGTGTGTGTACACACACACACACACACACACACACACACACACACACACACACACACACACACACACACACACACACACACACACACACACACACACACACACACACACACACACACACACACACACACACACTATATGGTACCCTAAGCATGTGTGCAGTTCGAGAGTAAAGCTCGTTTGAGTAGGTCCTCCCTCACCGCTTGTGATGACTACTACATTTGTACTTATTATATGTGCTGCCGTATAAGAGGACACTTGATGGATCAATGAATGATAACTTGGTCTGCATTGTGGACATCCTAGTCTGACTTAAAGGGTTTTAAGTGGTGTTGATTTAAAACATGTTTAGTTACAGAAAGCTACGATATTTAACATGGACTGGTTGCCAAAAGGACGCTTGGGTTGGGAAAGATAGCGACAAGGTGTGTTGCTCATGCATCCATCAGCTTGGAAAATGTCCAGCAAGAAAGACATGGAGCATGCAGTAAATTGGTGTATTGAGTGGTTTCAACTTTATTTTTAACAGAAGCAGAATTCAGCAGGGGTGAGGTTGGCATCTGTTTGATGTATTAGGGAGACTGAATGGCTACTTTAACAGGAGAGGGTTAGACTGTATATTTTTGTGCGTCTCTGATTGTAGATGCCATATAATATTTATTAGCTACAAGAATTTAAGCAGCGCTTCTCAGAATACATATATTCAAGGTATATGATATAGTTACTCTAATGTATATACCACTGGAGTAATGAAAATGAGGTTCAACTGTATTAAAATATTCCAAACAAGAACGTTTTGCAGAGTTGTATCTTGCGTTCTGTTTATTAATGTAATATTTTAGGTAATTACATTACAATATTAAGGTAAAGACTGAAGTCTCTAAGTGGGTATAATGCATAATTATTACCTGGTATTAAGTTCCTGGTGGGCTTTTCTTTGCCTGAATTCAATAACTATATATTTTTACATAACTGAAGAGTTTCATGGAAATAATTAGATCATCTCTATTACATATCCAGAAATGCCTGCGGCATTATACTCTAACCAGAAAGCAACCTAATATTGCAAATCACTTTTTTTCCACCAGACGAATACATTGTTTCAATCTGGCTTTCTGTGAACTCTCCTTGCTAATATTTTGCGTGCACCCACAGTTGAGTGTGTAATAACCTTTTCATCGTAAGGTCCGTGAGCTTAGTGTTTTATTTAAGGAATCTTGGGAACGCCATCAAAAACAATTACTACGCGAAAGGTGATTTTATATATTAAATCACCTTTTAGGTATTAAAAGATGCCACCCTTTCCACAAGTTAGTAATTGAAATGTCTGCCCTGTTGAATCAGCCCCAGTCTACTGTATGTGGTATTATTGTGAAGTGCAAGCGTCTAGGAGTAACAACTCAGTCACGAAGGGTTTGAGTGTGCGTGGCCTAGGAGCGGGACTGGCAAGTGCTGAAGCTTGTAGGGTGTAAATATCAACTGTCTTCTGTAGCATCACTCACTACAAGGTTCCAGGCTGCCTCCTTAAACAACATCAGCACAAGCACTGTGTGTCAAGCGCTTCGTAAGATGGGCCGAGCAGCTGCATGCCAACTAAAGATCACTATGCTCAATGCCAAGTGTCGGCTGGAGTGGCGTAAAGCACAACGTCACTAGGCTTTGGAGCAGTGGAAATGTGTTCTCTGGAGTTATGATTCACATGTCACATCTGGAAGTCTGATGGATAAATCTGGGTTTGGTGGATGCCAGGAAAACCCTACCTACCAGAATGCAAGTTTGGTGGAGGAGGGATAAGGATCTGGGGCTGTTTTTCAGTGTTTGGGCCTCTTAATTCTAGTGAAGGGTAATATTAATGCTATGGCATACAAAGGCATTTTGGGCAATTCTATGCTTGTAACTAGTTCGCACCAGTTTAGGGAAGACGCTTTTCTATTCCAGCATGTCTGTGACTCTTGTGCCGAAATCAAAGTCCATAAAGACGTGGTTGGATGAGTTTGGGTGGCCTTCACAGAGCCCTGACCTCAACCCCATCGAACACCGTTGGGGAATGGAAGTTGCGAGCCGGGCCTTCTTGTCTAACATCAGTGCCTGACCTCACAAATGGTCTACTGGATGAATGGGCAAAAATTCCCACAGAAGTGCTCTAAAATCTTGCGGCTAAATATATATGTGTGGTAGTATGAGAATTCCTTCCAAACACTGACTCAAAACCCAGTCAGTGTGCTGCTCGGTGCCCTGTAATATGTAACACGCCTTGTAAAGAAGATGGTTCACAATATAGTAACCGCTATTGATTAACATTATCTTCTACTCTATCCATCTGAGGAATTAGGACAGTTAATTAAATAAGTGTAAGTTTAGCCATACGGTTGCCATCGTTCGGACCAAACTGAAGGATAGTTGTAGGTGAGCTACAATGCTGCTGTGTTGAAATTCAACATATTGGACATTGTGATGCTATCTGGTATATTTTTGTTCTTATATGGCTGTCCATTATGGAGCGATGTTACATCCTACTGCTCCCCGCTTTGGATGTCCCCTAATCCTGTATCACATTGAGTATGGAGATGGGCAGGCCAGGGGGACAGCATGTGTCCCGTCTCCGAATGTCCTTTTGAGAGTGAAACAAGTCAAGCTGGTGTTTTCTTGTTCCCTTTGCCCCTTTGGTCTTAGCTGGAATATTCCAGTAGATTTGTGAGCGGAGTATATCTGTTCCTATCTGTTACATTTGTTCTTTTAATATCAAAAGAGTTAAATGATTTTGATGTGAAATGTGGTCTGGGTGAAAACGTACTTTTTATTAAGACTGGTGCATAAAATAAAGACAATTAATAATTGGAAAAAAGCACAAAAAATGGCAAATCTTTTAACGCTAAATAGTAAATAGGCTCCATGTTCACTATTTAATAAAAGATTTTAGACAATTTTTGTGCTTATTTCAATTATTAAAGGACAAATATTAAAACCACTAAAATATCTATAGCTCAACCCGGCAGAAAACTTTCATCACAAAAGTAATAGTAATACATCCAAACTGGCAATTATATGAAACTGAATGTAATAACACACTTTAGAGAAGTGTGATCTGTCAGTGATCTGTCGTTGTTTTCATGTGAAGGGTTAATCTCGGTTTCAGTGCCTGCTTTTGTGTCACAATTAAGTGTTACTGGCAAAATGTAAGTAAATTTTTTTACATTGTTAAAGAATCGGTTCTGTTTCTAATGCTGGATTTAGTTGTTGAAGTGTTAAATTCAGCAGAGTAAGTGTAATTTATATGATTTATACAGTTTTGGTGATGTTTCCTTTATATGCAGAGGAGACATTAACGAGAACGCTTATAAATTCCAATGAAATTGGAGGACATTTTGACTCTCTTCTTTCTGGCTGATTATGTCTTACCAGGAATGCAATAAATAACTGTGCACATGGCAGGCACTGAAAAACAGGAAAGTCCTCCAATAAATAATACATTAATAACAGCTTTGGTTCTTTTCATTCCCTTAGAAGCTCGGTTTTGCATTTAATAATGTTTATTCCAATATTTTGCTTACTCCTTACAAATGAGGAGCTTTGAGTTATGACCGGAATCTAATTAAGAAAGGCTATATTTTTATCCTCAGCACTGATAAACAGGAAGCTTCAGGCGCTCATCAAAAAAAGCATACAATTAACAGGACAGGCTGACTATTAGGCGGACGAGGCGCCAGCTTGGGCCTCCAGGTTGAATCCAGTTCTCCTCTCATGCAGATTTGTCCCACTTCGCTAGGTCTAGGTAATGCTGTTGGATATGTGTGCAACTGCGCTGTCCCCTTAATAGGGGTTTCTTCTCTGGTCACCACCAAATAAATCTAACCTGCGTTAGTTCTTGCATGGAAAGGTTTGTCTCACCAATGTATTTGTCTCTTTATGATTCAAACCATGTGAGTTTTGTTGATTATGGGAAATTAGGGTTTCTCGTGTCCTCAGGCTTGATATTCACCTTGCTTCTGATTCCTGATGTTACACACCGTAACGGGTTGTTGGTTTTCTGCTTCGTTTCAATCTCTGACTCTCAGGACTTCCAAAGTAAGGTCTCCCTGTTTTACGTCTAAAGTTAGACCTTCCCAGACTACCAATGAAAACACATTTGTGTGCTGTTTGGTTCCCTGGATATTCTTGAAGAATATATAATAACAGCCATTTGATTAGGTGACTTATAGGTGACTTATAGATATATAACCCATTTAAGTCTTTCTTTTTGGCTCCTTATTAGTCACTTTGAATAATGCTGAATTGTAATACACCAGATGTTAATAAGGAAGTAATCGCAAAGTAGGAAAAAAGTGCCTGGTGTACTTAATTTGCCCTCCTGTCTCAGGCTTTGAATTTTAACTTTTTTTTCATACTAACATTTTTTTTAATGTACTTCAGGAAAGAACAATATCAAGGTTCTGCTGTATTCCAATACCATCTGTCCACTTGGTTTTCTAACTATAAACATCAGGGTATTTGCTATGGTTTTAGAATTTGGTAGACATAATGTGTCTTAAAATAATATAGATATATATATTGGTTTTTAATAAAACCAAATTCAAAATCAAACTAGATATAAATTGCACTTAAAAATTATTCTTCTCCAGCAGACCCTTTTTGACCTTTTCCATAACAATTGTATCTGATAGGAGGCTGCCACTTGCATCCATTTAGGCCAAATTACCATGTTCTGTTACTTCAAAAGCCTCAGATTTCTTCACTCCCTGACCTTGTTTTTAAGATAGAAACCTCAGCCTTATCTTAGCATCTTGATGCAATAAAAGGAAATCATGGTTTCTTCCAAGCTCTTACACTTACAACCAGCAATTAACAAAGTCAACTACATTTTGAGTAATAAAAATGTCAGGGCTAGGATTTTAGGATTTCCTTCTGGATTCGTTAATTGAAAAACCCAAGTCATGCCCTATGAGATGAGTCTATACTCTGTAAAGTGTTTCAAAACCCATATAACAGTCATTTGAGGTCCCTGCAGAGTGTTTTTCTCTCTTGATCTTTTTTGAGTTTTAAATACAATATTCTTTATGAGACTGATGAATCATCTGATGAATCATGAATAATGAGTTTTCAGAATATTTGTTTTTTCCCCCATGGAAGGTCATGATCTGAACAACTAGCACTTGTTATATCACGGAGATGGATTGGAGAGCAGGCACTATATTTTTACGATATTGATATACACTGATCAGCCATAACATTATGACTACCTGCCTGATATTGTGTAGGTCCCCCTTTTTGCTGCCAAAACAGCCATGACCCGTCGACGCAAGGACTCCACTAGACCTCTGAGGGTGTGTTGTGGTATCCAGGACCAAGATGTTAGCAGCAGATTCTTTAAGTTGTGTAAGTTTCCAGGTGCGGCCTCCATGGATCAGGCTTGTTTGTCCAACACATCCCACAGATGCTCGATTGGATTGAGATCTGGGAAATTTTGAGGCCAGGTGAATACCTTGAACATCTTGAACTTGCCAATGGCATCAGGGAATACCATGTCCATGAAAGGGTGTACATGGTCTGAAAGAAGGCTTAGGTAGGCGGTACGTGTTAAAGTAACATCAACACCCAACCATCCATGTGATGTAAAAGAAAATGTGATCAGACCAGGCCACCTTCTTCCATCGCTCCGTGGTCCAGTTCTTATGCTACGCAGCCCGTATTCAGCAAACTGTAATGCACTGTGTGTTCCATCACCTTTCTTTTAAAACCAGCATTCGCTTTTTCAGCAGTTTGGGTTACTATAGCTGATCTGTTGGATTTGATCACACGGGTCAGCCTTCACCCCCACCTGTATCAATGAGCCTTGACCGCCCATGACTTTGTCGCCGGTTCACCTCTTTTCCTTCCTTGGACCGCTTCTGGTAGGTACTGACCACTGCAGACCGGGAACACCCCACAAGAGCTGCAGTTTTGGAAGATACTCTTACCCAGTCCTCTAGCCATTACTCTTGCGCGTGCTCATTTTTCCTGCTTCTAACACATCGACTTTGAGGACAAAATGTTCACTTGCTGCCTTATATATCCCACCCAATGGCAGGTGCCACGATAACCAGATTATCAGTGTTATTCACTTCCCCTGCGGTTATAATGTTATGGCTGATCAGCATATGTAGGTCCAGTTATCTCCTGTGGACCAGTGTCTGTCTTGGTCTGAAAACTACCTTCTTTTTGGCCATCCCTTTGAATCTGTGAACCAGGAGGGCAACATACTGACTGTCTGGCCCTGTTGATTCTACCATCACACATGTGCATCTAAGAACACTAGAAACTGATGATGATGCCTTTGCAAAAGTTGTTTATATAGCACCAATATATTCTGTAGCGCTCTACAATGGGTGAACAGAACTAACAATTTGGCAAGAGGTAAGGAGGGCCCTGCTCAAACTAGTACAAGATAGAGCTCCAGCTGCAAGCTTTGAACATTTGGCTTTAACTTGAGCCAAATGCTCTATATTGTGCAGACTGCCTGGATTGAACTAGATTTCCAGGAAACTAATTGACGTGATATGCAATAAAATACGATTCAGATTTTTTTTTTAAACAAAGAATCCATGTTTGTGAAACAGAGATTTTAAAAGTTCAACCACAAAATTCATTATGAAGGACCAACGCTGAAGAGATTATCCTGCACGTAGCACAGATCTGGCTCGGAGTAACGATTAGTTACGTTGACGAGAATTCAGAGAAGTGTCATCGATTTTAATAGGTATTATCCAGCACTGACAACCAATCTTGTACTAAAATGTCTTCTACCCTTTGCAATGCGTAATTAAATCACTGAGAAAGAAGCGTTTCTCATAACTCTGTGAAAATTAAATGTTTATATCCTGCCCCAGCAGCAGTCCCATGTCCTCACATATGTCACATGGGGACAATATGTATACATTAGACCCCCCCAGGGGCCTGACTGGAAACTTTTGTTAAATTTATAGAATATTCCCAGACATGCGTTCACTGATTCAGTAAGTCTCAAATGGTTCTACCCCTTTATTGTCCCAAGAGGGACATTTCTCTTTCAGGTATTTATCCTCTGAATTTTTGTCCCCATACCTGCTAAAAATGTCTTAACCTTGTGACTTGAAGTTGGGCTTCTGACACATAATATAAGGGTACAATATGATGGACCATGAGAATTAATGCACTCCACGGGTCTGACTTTGGAGTAAAAACCAGTAACATTGGGTCAGACCCAGAGGGTTGCCAGGTATATCTGTTCGATCCTGCCAGCGATTTTCATGCTACCGTCTTTGATTAGTCTTCTTTCCTACGATCTTTTGGCTCTCTTCCTTCATCCTTGTTTTTCTGCCTATTTCCCACGTCCATCCTCCATAATGTTTCTCACTAACATACCTGACCTCCTGTCTCTCTTACTGGATTCCATTTCCAACACGCTTTCTTTTCAGTGAAATGCATTGTATGTGATCCCAGAGTAGGTACAAATTTTGACCACAAAAATATTGTGTAGCCTTTATATATACTTTTTTCCCGATTCTGGGTTTATTTTTTTCTGCTCATTTATTTGATTCTTGTATTTGTTGCTTTAAGAATAGAAAAATCCCCCTGGAACTGGAAGTTGAGATTACCTTGACTGTCCAGCTCATAATATTTTCCTCGGTACATTTTCTTAAACATTGCTATCCAAAGCCTTTCTCAAAATAGTAATTAAAGATACAGGACAAAATATAGCTGTCCTTGTCCTCTAAACACAGTGATGTAGATGCCCTAGAAAAATACCAAAACAAGCACCATGTAATGATGTGATGTATAAACGCTCACAGGTCGTTATCGTCTGCTGTTTATTCTTTTCTTCTTTCTTTCCATTGCAGATGTCCTTGGTTAGTCATTGTCAAACATTATTTTGTAATGTCTACTTGTGCCAATATTTTCTGTACAAACAAAAAAGTCTCAAAATAGAAATGACATGTAGGGTATTTAGCCTCATTGCTTGCTTGCTTTTTGCTTTGGAAATGATTAGACTTCCCGTGTGACGTGTCTGCTCAGACGGATGCTGTCTAATGAGAGCTCAGGCACTGCTTGAGGGCAAAACAATTCTCATAGACCTTCTTTTAATTTAGTTTTATAGCAGCAAGAAGACCGTATCTCCAGGAGGATATAGATACTTTGGAGAGAGTTCAGAGAAGGGCTGCTTAAATGTTTCATGGATTGCAGGATAAAACTTACCAGGAAAGGTTAAAGGATCTCAGCATGTGTAGCCTGGAAGAAAGACGTGACAGGGGGGATATGATAGAAACTTATATATATTTAAGTATTTATAGTATATTTAAAAGGAAAACTACCACAACTAGAAGACATAGTCTTAAGCTAGAGGGGAAAAGGTTTAAAAGTGAGATTGGGAAAATATTGCTTTACTGGTTGTCGATGCATTGGATAGCATTCCATCAGTGGTGGTAAAGGTAAATACAGTGAAGGAGGTTAAGCAAGCATGGGATAGGCAAAAGGATAAGGCCGGGGACTAAGGAAAGTATTCAGAGGTTGGGCAGACTAGATGGGCCCAATGGTTCTTATCTGCTGTTGCTTTCTATGTTTCTATGTACGATATGTTTTTGGTTTCATTATTATTATTATTGTTTTATATAGCGCCATCAAATTCCATATAACTGTACAATGGGTAGACATGACAAAACAAGCAGTATATAACAAAACAATTTGACTTAGACAACAGGTGAGGAGGGCCCTGCTCAAACAAGCTTACAAATGCACTCTACGGTAAGGTTGTCCGACCGGTTTCTACTCATTTGGTGTCTAATTGTATATCTTATCATCCTTCAAAGGGAGTCTGAGAATGGGGTGTGTTATCGGTGCAGTGGCTGGACAGGAACTAGGTGCCAATCCAAATTAAGGATAGAATTAATCAATATCTTTTATTGGCCTATAGTATTATAGAAAAACCATGTTAGAAACCAATGATGCCTACAAGAATCAATTACAACAGCAGGTCTGTAGAATTTCTACTTTTAGGAATTAGTAAAAGCGCATAGTTAATAGAAGGGCCAGACCAAGTTCTTGTCCTTTATGAGCTTTAATATTCATGTTCCTTTAACCTCTCCCCGCCAGTACATTAATGTTTGCTGTATATGACCTTGATACACTTTATGCTCGCTGATCCTTCCTGACCTGCCATAATCGAGCTAGAACTAAATTAGAGCGGAGCGTGTGTTTTCTGCAGCATATTAGTTTATAGCAGGTATTTGTACTCTCCTTATTCCTTAAAGTCTGTAAACCACATGGAACATCTGAAGGGTTTTCACTTATATCTTCGTGTGGATTGTACGTTTAGGTACTCGGATTCACAGTTAAGTGTAGACCATAAAAGTGTCACATTTTTGTTACTGAGCAGCAATAATTATTTGTTCTGTGGAGTGCAAGGGTCACTAATCTAAAAACCCAGAGTCCAGCTAAAATCTGTCTTTTATATGAGCTGGGTGTTGAGTACATGCCCACGTCATCAGATGAAACCTTTCGCAGGGCAGCTCTCCCCAATTTGCCCTAAACAGACACTGAACCCTCATTTCACTGAATTATGAGATACGTGATTTTGTGTATAAATATATCGATATTATTTGTGTCTGTGTTTGCCAGTTATAAACAATAAAAGCCGCATATCTTACAGCTCCCACGGTAATGCTTTGTCGTTAAACATAATAAACAAAAGTTTTCTGACTTGGTGCTTTCGTTGGATACGGGGTTAGTTCAGTTATTTGTAACTGAAGATAATGAATCGGTTCTGTTTGCTGTCATCATCGCAAATAGAATCGATATTTCCATGCTAATAATAAGGCAGATACACCTCTTACCTATCTGGATTTGAACACACGGAAGGGCAGTCTCTTTATCGTGTCTGAGACAGGAAGCACGCTCTACATTGCAGACAGGAAGTGCCTCTGGACCAAACCACTTGAGTAGGTGGGGTTTATTTTCCGCAGGTTTACTTAAGTTCCCCAGAAGTTTATCTGCTTCTAATCAAAGGGGCAACTGAGTTATAGGTCCTTGAGGGTATTTGGACACTGGGCAGTTGCCCCATCAAAAGAAACACCCCTATCTGGGCCTACCTCACATTACCCTCATGTATAAACTTGCGTTGTTGGCCTAATTTTGGCCACAAACAAAAATGTTTTAGTTTAAAGTATCCTTGTAACCAGTGGCACTCAGAGAAACGTACTATGCAGATTGATTCAGCCCCGCGGTGTACATTTTTAATAATATTCCCGTGGTTCCCTGGGAAGTCTTCTCATCCATCAATATTCCATTCAAAATAAATAGGGCGATTTGAAATAATAGTTAATTAGTGTTATAAGTTAATAAGTTAAATACATATTAAAGCCATTACATGCAGATGGCATATCTGTCATCCTGTAAAATGCAAATCCGGTAGATGGTTCTAATTATCTCTCTTCTCCAAAGTAATCATGTGAGGTGATGGCAAATATTACAGCGAAATGTATTTTCTTTGCCGTCTCAACGTAATTATGTGTTTACTCGCTCAGAGCCCCGTCTTATGTAACCAGATGCACATGCACGGCATAAAAGATCCAAGATTCAAAAGCTTTTGAGAAGTAGCTCTGAATGTCTGGCATCCGCGCATGTTGGCCCCTGTCCCATTTTCCATGCTTCCCACTGAGCGAGAGGCAGATTCCTTTGGGAAATCTTAATTTCCCGAAGGTCAGAAGAGAAAGGAGGACAGTCTTTCATATACAGTTGCTGTTAATATGGAAATCTAAACATCTGCAACAATATGTGTTGTTTATACTTACAGAGAAAAAAATGTATATACATGTTCAAGATAATACAAAGCAGTGCAGATCTAATCAGTCCAGTGGAAAAAAAAGGTTAACTTACTGCCTGGCCTTTTTTTATAGCTTAAAAAAACAAAAAACAATTTATATATATATAATTGTTTTTTTGTTGTAGAGTATGGGGGGATGGGGCAGTGGTCTTGTAAATCCAGTACTATCTTGGAGAAGGGACAACAGAGCATGTCTGTTCTAGATCATAATCTGTGAGTAGCGTCCTCACAGCCTTTGTAATCATTTTTTCTCCTGCTCGTCTTTGCTTTGTCTACCATATTTTACAGCATTGTTAATTTTTAATTAGGATTGTACATTGACAATTTACATTTTTGGTGTGTGTGTATATATATATATATTTATATATATATAATATATATTGGCTCGAATATAGGCCACACCCTTAAAGCAGGGCTCGACAAATCCCAGGCGCCAGGTCGCCATGGCGACAGAGAATTTTGTCCTGGCGCCTAGGTTTTGTCAGCCTCTTACATCCAGAAAAAATTGTGGATGTAGGAGGCTGAGTCACCACACGGGGGCGCTGCTGCCTGCCCAGGAGTCTGGGCAGACAGCACAGCCACTCCGAGCCCGCCCCCGGCCTGAGATCACTCCCACGGAGTGAGCCTGTAGGCTGAAAACGCGGTTGCTGCAAAACCAGCAATCGCGTTTTCAGCTGCCACAGGCAGCTTCAGGGAAGGGGGTTGTGTGTTGATTGGGTCCCCACACAAGTGTGGGGACCTGACACAACACTCCCCAGCTGCCTGATCGCTCCATGAGAGCGACAGTGCAGCGTTAACCCCTTCAATGCCGCGATTGCGGCATTTAGGGGTTAATTCCCGTTTTGCACGGGGCTCTGCTGCTGGTGGTCTGCAACAGCAAAAACGAGCCCCCACAAGCCCTGTGATGACTCCTGTAGGCATGGAAGCCTACAGCAGTCATCAGAGAGACTCCCCCCTGCAATGGCTGGTCTATAGACCAGCAATTGCTTCCCAGCTGCCAGAGGCAGCTTCAGGGACAGGGGAGAGGGTTCTTTGGTCTCCCCATGAGTGTGGAGAGCAGCCCCAACACCCCCCTGCTGCCTGATCGCTCCCTGAGAGCGACAGTGCAGCGTTAACCCCTTCAATGCCACAATTGTGTATGACACATTCGTGGCATTGCAGGGGTTAACATTTGTCCCCACAAGCTTGTGAGGACTAAATATCAGTCAATGCTGTGCTCCAATGGAACATCAGCATTGAAAGGGTTAAAAAAAATAATAATAATAAAAAAAAAACAGCACTGGCCTGAAAGTCCAGGGTGCTTCCAGGTCAAACGCTGTGAGTTTAGTAAGTGGGCCGGTGATGATCAGATCCCTCCTGACCAACTGTTAGTTTAAAAAAATCCTGGCTCCTAACTTTTTTACCTGGCGCCTAGATTCCCAACAAATTTGTCAAGCCCTGCCTTAAAGTTTGGTGCTATTTGAAAAAAAAAACGCATTAGTGGAATGGTAAAACAATATTTTATCTAATGAACAGGAATACATGCATTTTAACATTTTTGATATCTATTATGCAGTTTGTCAGCATATGTTCAAACAGAAAACCAATAGCCATTTTAAGGCCCCCCCCTTAATTCATAATGCACCTTACTTATAGATATGCCACTCTGCCCTCTGATATGCCACTCTGTGCGATGAAGGTTATGTCACGCCGGTGCATGTCCCGGGCTTCGGGCGATACATATTGCACATTCCTGCGCTAAACCCCGACTATAGGCCGCACCCCCACTTTAAAGACTTAGTGTGTGGGGAGGGGAGTACAGCCTATATTCGGGCAAACATGGTATATATACAGCCACGTATTTCCTCTACTTGCTGTCAGTTGAGCATAAATTCTCACCTGGAAAGTACTCTTCTAGAAATCTTTCTGGTTTATCACGCGTTATTTTTGAAATGTTGTAACATTTAGATCTTTCGTAATCACAATCGCCATAAATCTGTGTCTCCCGTGCCTTAGTAACACAGAATCCAGTCAGCTATTTTTAAAGCCTCATATGCATTCTTACATACAGGAAGTGCTAGGCCTCTCCATCATGCACTGTAATGCACATCATAGCTCAGCAGCCCCTTTTAATTTGTGATGTCCTTTTTTCCAAATGCATGGGGGTTGGTTCTGCAGAAAATGCAGTTACCGCCTTTTTCTTTCTATTCTTTGAAGTACTTTAATATGCGCTTTTTGCGACAATGCTTGGGTGTCGTTTAAAAATCCGCCACAAAGAACTCACTCGATCGGTATCTGTGTACGGCACAGTAACAGGTGGCTCTGGGCATGCAGCGTACGCTTGTGTAGTTAGTTGTACACTCTGTGGTTTGTGTTATCACGTTGTGTTACACAGAGGATCTTGTCTGTTTTACTGATAACTCCCCTGTAATGTTTAACCGGTGAATGTTTGCAGAACACGCAACGGTTTCCGATTGATAAGAGATTTTTAAATATTGCGTATCCTGACATTGTCAGTGACATTCAGATTCATGTAGCGGCTGGTCATGTAATGACACACGAACTGGCCGTCTTTTCTCAATAATTTTGTTTTCTTTTCATATTGTGACAATGAGGTTATATGATGTGTGAGGTAATTATCCAAAGAAAATGCAGAAATAGAGGAGTGCGCAACCTAAAAACCATATAAGGCATAAAAATTCAGTTTCCTGTGTTTCTGGTAGATTAATAATGGCCAATAAATACACAGAAGGCAAAAGAATTCAGCACATTCCAAGCAAATACCATTCAAAAAATCTAAAGTAAAATATTGGGGATTGCGTCACACTAGATGGTCATATATTTCTTCGCCCGCCACCACCTCAAAGTACCCCAAGTTTGGCGAGGCCTAGCTAATTTTTCATGGCTATATTACTTTCTCTGGACTTCATTAATGGGGCATCTGTGTGGCATAAGGGGCTCAACCCTAAGGCTAGGTCAGAACCTCCAAATATGCACAGCACAAAAACAATATACAACCTAAAAAGCATAAAATGCACACACATACATACACAAAACAAAGAATTCAGCGCATGCGCAATGATGTCCAGAGAATGCTCATTCCGTAGCACTCTTACAATAGGGGGAACATCTTAACACATGTTAAGACATACTGGCACAGATATGGTGACTATATTGGTCAGATTTACCATCTCGTATGTTTCTTGCGTTGTTGAAGTAGCTTTTATTGTCATTAACCGTTTTTGTTTTGAAATATATTTCAGATGCGGACATTCCCCAGTGTATCGTTCACGAGAAATGGCCTCCCGTGCTCTTGTTCCATTTTGTATGATAAATGACATACCTCAGACTGCACTGGAACTGCTGAAAAGCCTCCCCGATTCCAGTAATGAAGGAGTTAAGCAGAATCGCATTCATGGGACTTTATTGCAGGTGAGCTCCAAATTCTTTTCCTTTCTTTCCATTTATTACATGAGAAAGTAAAGAAAATCTTTAGAATCGATTTTTATTGTGTTCATTCTCCTAGTTGCTATTATATTTTCTTTTAATTACACAGAAATATTTTTCTTCCTCCATTGGCCTTTAGTTACAAGTTACTGCCCCACAACCTCTGGTTTGTAAGTGACCTGTACTCCGTGTCAGCCTTTAACAATAGATATATGCATATTATTATTTATTAAATAATATATAAATATAATATAATTAACACAATAGTTTTTTTTTGATTAGTGACACATTTGTAAATTACTCTTTTTTTTATTTATTTATTTATATATATATATATTTAAATTTAAATTGTTTTTTTTCTCAAAATTCCTGCATTCCTGCCATCTCTTTGCTATGCCCATCTTTCTTTCATATCCTGGGTTTATAAGGTTCTTCATTCAGTGTTTCTTGATGTAGGAAACAAATGTTTTTTTACTTTAATACGGATTTGATTGCAGAGCCCGAATACATTAGTGTATAGAACGTGTTTCTTCATTCAAGCATTATTTCTTATTTTCTAACTTTTTACTACTCAAGAACTCACTTCACCCTAAGTCTACAAATACTTTTTCCTTGTGATATAGATGTGCAATTATCTTACCTGCATTTATTGCAGCTATACTCCCCTGCATGCAAATTCTAGCTACGTCTGGACTCCATCTGAAGCATACGGTATCCAGGCTTTTTTCTGAGTATCAACCTGGACCTTCCCTCTGACAGTTTACTAGTCATTAAACTAACCCTGCTTTAATTCTCAAATGCTGAGCGTTCTGCTACCATAAGCAGATGTGGCAATCTGTGAACTATAATCCTGCCCTTAGAGGGAGATTCTAGAAAATGTAGCATTATTCAGTAAGTAAGAATTTCAATAAGTGCAATGCGAAGTCTTCCCAAACTCGAACCTTCAGTCTGTCTCTGCTTCATGAAATAAAAATGACAACCCCACCTGCTACACTGGCATACTATGGATTATTGCCATTTTGCATGAAAGTAACATAATTATTAAGAATCTATCTTAAAAAGCAAAATAACTGCCCTTTCTTCCACTGATGTCCCTCTTTTCTAGGGGCTCAGCGTTTTTGCTGGGCATGAGCATGTTATACTGTTCTGTGGCCCTTACACAAGCACTTCAGACCTACTTCCATGTTAATGCAAGTTGGAGTCCATTTTGCTTGGACACCAATGCATTTTCCTGCATGCAAGTCGACGCATGCGTTCTTTAGTTATTGGAGGTAAATAAAAACAAGATGTTCTGATTTAACTCCTCCTCTGGGGGCCTTTACTGAAAGCTGGGAGCATTCATTGGTACACTTCTTGCACATGCTCAGTAGAACAGTTTCTTCATGGCCTTGTAGCACCTGGTAAAGATGAGCTTCAAATATTCTCTAACACCATTGTGATAGCTGTGATGTCATAAAATGTTACGTGGTTCCAACTTGCCGAACCCCTATATAGATCAAAAAAACATGTAAACTCTTCCAAGTCAAAACTTTTTTGTCTGCTGAACAACGTATCCAATACTTTTTCTGCCAAGGGCTATTGGCAGAAAAAATATGTAGCTGAAAATAAAACATTCAATTTTTCCATTATTTCTAGGTTGTTATTGTGTTTGTGAGACAGAATATATTCCACGCAGAACTAAAACAAAATGGATAACATCCCCTGTAATTTGCTTGATGCACTTACAATCATAGGCATCAACTGCAGCCCTTGCCAAGCTGTCCCTAAGAAAATAACCAACTTAGCGGTATTTAATGCGAGCAGAACGGACAATTGAGCAATTTGTTAGAGAAAGCCTCCAACGTTGGAAAGAAGTTTATTTCAAATTGTAACCAACATGAATGTAGGTAAGGATTCCAGTGCATTTAGGACACAGATAAGACTTGAAGGCTAATATAGCGCTGTTTGATGACTGCTTTCAACAAGCAGACATGGCCTCTGACCTTATCACTCCACAAGCACGCCATTAATCAGCGGTGTCTGCACTATCATAGAAGGAAGGCACATCTGTACCAAGCATGAGTTTCCTTCGCACCACCAAATTGGGGACCTTAGCTATACAATCTGTGTTTAAGCCGGACCAGGCTCTGTGAAATTTAAAAGGTGAAGAAATAAAGTGAGATTGGGAGATGTCATGAAAATGGAACATGTCCTCCGATGCCAGTCCTGAGAACCCATATTTAAGAGTAGATTGTGTGTTATCACTCTTGTGTTTTTTGGGTTTTTTCAGGCCCAGGGGTAGAAATTTAAAACCAAGATATAAAAGGCACCAGGAGAAATCCTCACAGTTGTGGTTTTGATCCCTTTTGATTCTGAATACAGCCATGGAGTTACTAACCCTAACCCGGCCCTCAGGCTCCCTGAAAAACCCAAATTTTAATCTTTCTAGTAGGCGTTGAAGCTCATAGTGAATTGAAGAGCACTCTTTACTTTATTCTGTCCATTTTCTAATGTAGTCACATATGTTGAACCTGTAATAGTAGCCAATGCAAGACACCATTTGCAGCTGATTTTTCCCCAAATGTTTTAGACCCTATTTGTATCTGCATATGTTGAAGGTGCTGTTCCACCAGCTCTGCAGAATGTAATACTTTTCGAACTAGAAACCTCATTCTGGGTGGTGATGAATATTTAAAACAGGGGAATTGGGGTCTGAAGAGGGACAATTGAGGATATTGATACTTATACATAAGGACTTTTTCTTACGTGCCTGTTTTTTCAGTCCGTTACATGATTAAAGAATAAGTTAAATGTAATAAGATGCTGTTTTTTTGGGGGAGGGGGTCATAAAATAATTCTTAGGCACATTTGAGTCTCGTCGCACTTAGCTTTTAATCCCAAGCTAATTATTTAACTGACATAGGGGGATACATTCTAAATACTTTATACATCATTTATATTCAGCATTACTATGACACAGTTTGCAGCATTTTATTTGGGTGTTTTTTTCTAATTACCTAACGCCTTACCGTTATCAAGCTGCTTCACTTTGCAGCTCCCGCAAAGGGCACTTTGGGATCATTGAACCAGCGTGTGTTTAATTCTAGACAAATGCTGCCGTTCTGAAAAGTGCTTTGAAAACTCACTTATCTTTAAATTAAAACCCTCTACTCCCATCTTGCCTTTTTTTTCTTTAAATAAATAATGCAGTGGTATCTGGAGCTGGTTCCTGGAAAGTTTTTGCAAATTATTTTTGAGATTAAAGGGACCCACATGTGTCTGTATGGATGCAGGGACGTGTCCTCCTCCTCCTACCAGTTATTGTGGTTTATAGAAGAGTGAAGGAGTGCTTTCTTTGGTAGCTTTGATCTTGTTATGTGCATGCATATAGTTGGGGGTGCATTCTTTCTATAATGCTTATTGGATGATAAATGGGTAAAAGGGAGTTACTGAATGCGAGGGAGGAAGACGCATTCACTGGAAAGACTAGACTAGAAGAAGAAAAAAAAAACCTTAAACCTTATTGGTACCTGCAAAAAAAAAAAAAAGTTCTAATGAGAACTTAAACGGCTTCTATATTAATATCAAACTACACAGGCTATATTATGTAGTATATGGATGCTCCTGAGAAATCCTAAAATATCTTTTTTTTTTTTTTCTTTTTGGATAATACAGGTAAAAAAAAAAACATTTGGAATATATAACTTTTTTTTTCTTCTTTGTGTTCAATGAACAGCTCTGAGTTCAAAATTTGGCCAGTTACCCGAAAATACATTAAAAATAAAAGTAAAACTTTGTGGCCTTGTCAATACTTTGACGATAGTATGTGAGCACCAGAAAGAGTGAACTATGGCAGCTGTAGACACCAACGTCCACAAAAAGGACCGTGGCAGAGATAGGAGCACCAGAATGTGCATGGCTGCAACTTCCCGGGCTTTGACTTATGGATGTTGCGACCCATGTACATTACCTTTGGTGAAAACAGAGCTTGGAAAAATGTCTGAAAATCTGGCAGCATCTGCTGATTATTCACTAAAGCAAAATGGGTTTCATCTCTTGCAGAACCCTGGAGTGCACCATAGTAGCTTGTATTAAATGTTTAGTCCACAATGAGTGTCACCATAGAATGAGTCAGTAGGATGTTCATATCAAGCTAAGAACCTGGGTCCACATTAAGGTATTTCCTCTGTGGAACCTGTCATGGTCTCTTTAGAAACACATTTTGTCAAGTGGTCAAAGTTAAGCTGCCCTACATCAGTAGAAAATAGTTTAGTGGCAAAAATATAAATATTATATATCTCTGGGAGGAGAGCTGACAAGTCTGAGATCTGCTTGTGTTTTTTTCTGTTTAATCTGCTCGTTTCTAGGTCCCAGGTATCATTTTATCTAGGCATGTGTGGAAATGTCACTTGAAGTGATGTTCTGAGCTTCTACCTGTTTTATATTACAGCTCCCTGTATTGAGTTAGACAGGCTGAGCCATTTTGTCACGAACAAAAGATGTTTTTACAGTTCAAGGGAAAAAGGTCGATGCTCTCAGAGGTTATTGAATCCTGATTTGCCAGAATAGTTAAATGGTGCTCACGATTAATTTGTGCCGTTGGACGGTTCATTTTTCATCTTAAAGGCACTGCTCCAAGTCAAGCAAAATAGTTAACAAAATAGACTGTCTTTTCTCTCCAATTCAGCAGTGTTCGCAATCAGATAATTCTTGAAACCACTCTATATATACAATTGGGGGGGATTGCCCACAGAATTTTGTGAGTGCCAATTTAATCGGAACTAAAAACTATAAAATACCCAATAAGCCCAAATTCTATCATCGATACATATCTCATATTCAACTATTTCTTCTTGCAGACAGCTTGGTATATAGAATAATAAACATTTTTGGATCCATACATTTATTCTGATTGTTAACACATTATGTTGTCCAAGCTGTGGATTTGGTGTTCAAGGATAAAGTAATTAATGTAATTTAAATTCTTTTTTTTTTTGTAACATTCTGAAGATATTATATGTAATTATTCCTTCACGGTTTTGTACAAGTTTGAAGCATAGTTGGCTTTTTATGTAGTCACAAATAGGTTTCGGCTGTTTATTGGGTTATTAAATTTTATTTTTTTTTGTCCTTGGCGTGTTGGCTAGAGGTGAGCATTTTAGATATGGGGGATGGCTTGATTAATGATTGATTCTCATGAGGTTTAATTCAGTTTGAGCTGAGGCTGTGGGGTAGATGACTGGGTATCGCCAAGCCCCCAAATAGCGTGAGCAGCGTGTGTGTAGCTGGTCTGTATCCTTCTGGAAACGGGATGAGGCTTCAATTACAAAAAGTTTTTTGAACCTGTATAGTAACTTTAGTGTTCTGGTGTCCTAATGCTTCCACCTATACAGAACTATTAACTGAAACCACATCAATCACATACGTTATAAATAAAAAAGTGTATTTGTGTACTTTGTACGTTGTTGCAATATAGTTCTGTTTAAGTAAAACCTCTTTGGAAAGGAGGTTCACATCCTAAACCCCCAAATCCTCTTTTGCTTTTTGCCACCTCACATCCAAGTTCAAACGAAGGTACTTTTGCCTGATGCATAATCTTAAGCATATAACCCCTTATTTCTTTTACTATCGCTTACAATAGCTTCCAGTTGGTCACTATGTTTGTGCTATCAGCAAGGCAAGACTTGGTGTACATCTGATTTAGTAGCATTTTAATCATTAGCAGAAGCGAGAGCCCCGTTTTTACCGAGCGAGAAGAAGGATTCTTAAGAATCTAGACACTTGAATTGCTTCAACTTGAATAAGAGCTTCACAATAGCCAGAAGTTTTTTGT
Source organism: Spea bombifrons (assembly GCF_027358695.1). NCBI lineage: Eukaryota > Metazoa > Chordata > Amphibia > Anura > Pelobatidae > Spea > Spea bombifrons. Next base: position 11,912,624 of record NC_071089.1, on the reverse strand, counting down.
TCTTCTAAAAGTTGCATTTCACCTTTTCCTTATGGCTGTCCTGACAGGTCTCATTGATGATAAAGGGGGTATGCTTAATTCGCCCCTCAAACAGCTCCTGGCTTGGCTTTTGGCCATTCTTATCACTATGACATCCAGCTGCGCGCACAATACTGGTGTTGGGGGCCCTGACAATAAGCTGTCTTCTGTATAAGAGGAAAAACATGTTAAATGCCATTCGGTTTGAATGAAGAATGATTCAAGATGCCCAGTGTTCCTATGCAGGAAAGCCAACACAATGCTGCTTATATCAGGGCCCATTCACTTCATAAATCAACACTTTCGCAACCACACCACGATTTCCAGTTTGACTGAAGCGTTTTCAAGATCTTCAACACAGAGTGCGGAGTGAAAGCTATTATCCAACCATCTAAGAATGTATCAAGCAGCATTGTGAATGTTAGCATGCGTTCATTTATCAAAGAATGTGGGTAGAATTCAGCTGCCAGTCACGTATCAACCAGATCTCCGGGAAACATACGAGGAGTGGTGCCGATGCATCATCTCTATTGTGTCTTGTGTAAAAAGTAAGATGAATGAGAAAAAAAAGCTACTTTACCTGACCTAAGGATTCAAGCGTTTTCGGTATTGATACGCCTGAGTTTACGGATGAACGTATGGCATCGTATAGCACAATCCACTGTAATTATAGTATGTCTAATGGGTTCGGTGGCCCATACCTCTCCTTAGACCTAAAATGGTTTGGCTGCTTGTGGCTGGTTTCTTTGTGAGGTCATGGGCATTTTTGGAGAGATAATTATGTGGGGGTTCCTGTAAAATTGCTCTAAAGCCTCTTGTGTGGAGTGAGATATATGGGTCCCGTAATCTTAAAATGATATCACAAGATGTGACAGTATAACTGGAGGCAGATGCAGAGGAGCCGGAATTCATTGCGCTGGAATGTGTTACTGGCCAAAGTGGCACTGGAGGAGATAATTGGAGTGGGACTCTATAGGTGTCTGATGTTGGGAAGTTAGTTCCAGTTGAAATCTCCCAAGGAATCTGTAAACTCTATGCCAAGGCACATACTTAGCTAGTAAATGTTCTGACAGGCACTAATTAAGAGAATTGATTTGTGCACAGCTAGCACTGGATTGCTCTCCGGGGATATAATGAGTTCTAATACAGACCATTTGGAAAAACAGCGTATGTATGACTTACTATTTAAGAGGAAAGAAATCATTTGAACGGAGGCCAAGTATAGCAACAAAAATCCTGTCTCAGTTCACAGAACAACCTTTACCGCCACTAAGGGGCTGCCGCGCTGTTTTCATTTCAAGCAGAGTTACTCCTATTTGACTTTAAAATACGCTTTTTTTCCTTTTTACTGCAGTAACTTGCTAAATATCTGTTTCCTTGGCGTGTCAGCCATATATTTCAATTTTAAAATAGTCTAAATAGCGGTTTCCTTTCTAATTAGATTTTTTTTTATTTAGCCATCTGCCTTTTTTTTTTCTCCATGTATTTTTTTTAGAGGTAGAGTAAAAACGTGTGTTTTTCCTACCCCCTGTTTTGAATTCTGCGTGTCAGATGTGTCCTTTGACACTGGAATCACTGCGACACTCTATACAAAGAGCATCGCAACAGCTGGCCGCCGAGGAGCGGGTCACGGGGTGTGTGGAAAAAAAGGTTGCCGCAGCACCAACTGTTTTATTTTGCCAAAGCTATATAGATAATTTACTAAGAAAAGACAGGAAGTCGTTAAACCCGGCCCTGTAATGTAACGAGGAAAGCACCTCGCGCTCCACTTTTATAACTTTTTATTTAACTAGAAATCAGAATACAGGAAAACAAAAAAAAAATGTCCGCGCTGCCTCAGAGAACAATGCATTAGGGGGGCATGTTGATTATGCAGCCGGTGCCCCGGAGTTTACCTTGGACTAAGCACCAGCGGTTAAATGGCCCAGCGAAAATTAATGGAAAACATTAACATTAACGTTGTTGTTTTAGGCTGACATCATGCTGAGCGGGATGAGATGCTGGCTTTATAAAATGCCTCATCTTTATGCAGAGTGTGAAAGGCCTGCTGAGCCTCGGCGCTTTAGTGGCCATGATAATGCACTTCATTCATTTCCTGTCACTCCTTTCAGTGGCCGTGGGGCCCACAGGAGGGCCGGGACGGGGCTGAAAAGAGGCACACGCACCCCGACACGTGAGATGCCGCCATTCTGCAGTTTGCCAACAAAGTGCCTGTAGGGGTGATGCTGCTTTGAGGCATTGTCAGCACCCGTACCCTCCGCCTTTCCCTGATTTGCATCCTATCTGTGTGCCGGCAACACTCATTTAACACCAGAAGGAACGCTAAGAAAAGCTCATTTGTTAAAAAACAAAAAAGACGCGCTGGAAGGACCATATGTGATGTCTGTCACACCGCGAACCTTCGGCACGTTTGGGAATCTGGTTTACAATTATAGTGCAAAGTGCTAAAAGTCAAGCAGTCCCTATAGCAACCAGTGCAATGTCCCTGCTGATTGCACCACTTGGCACCTATATTGTTCTTTATGGAAAATGGTGGGTGCAAGCAGACAGCAATATTCATTTATTTATAATATATATATATATATATATATATATATACAGATATACATACATACAATCGGTTGTCAGTTCCACTTTAGTGCTGCATTTTCTGCCGTTAGATAGATATATATAGATAGATAGATATATATACAGGACAATGGCAGAGAATGCAGCATTAAAATGGAACTGACAACCGATTGAGCTTTACATTAATCAAATAAAGCATAAAACTGCCCGCACATTTTCCATCTCAACGTCCTACAACATTTTATTTTCAAAGCATGCCTTTAACCCCTGAGGAGAGGGTTTCTATGGTACAAACTCACCTTTTTAACCCCTTAATATCTGGCTGATTTTTTTTTATTATAAGAGTTGAAAGTGCCTTTTAAGATGTTGATACAACATATAGACACGTTTTCATTCTGTGACAATTAATGCAAAGTTCTTCTAATTAAGTATCATAACTGTAAATACAGCATTAAGGGATGTATAAATGTCAATGGCAATTTGTTTTTAATATTTTTACTTTTTGGAGAGAAAAAAAATTCTATCCCACTGGTATGATAAGTTCCACGCGCTTTTAAAATAATCTACCAATACCCAGGAAAGAGATTTTCTGATCAGGGAAAACATCCTATAGAATATATCACTAACTAAACCTCTAACATATAGAGACATTTTGTAATATCTGATTTTACTTAACATTAAAGAAAAGAAACCGTGCCTTAGCTGCAATTTATTAGAAAGAACTGATCTCTGATGGTTTGTGAGACAGTAAAGTTTAATGATGTTAGCTTTTCTTACTTGCCTCTGGGCATTATGGATGAAAGATGTGGCTGGATTTCTTTGTACAAAACTTTAAAATCACAAAGATATTTTTAGTTCTCATGAAATAATTTTTTAGAAAAATGATATAAATCTTAATATTCTGCAGGACTTTTTAACTGCAAAATGGGCCAAACATTGAGATGCTCTCTAAGAACAGACGGCCGCTTCAAAGCCTGTCCTGCGGCGCGTCCCCGCTTGGGAGCGTCTTCAGTTTTAGCTGTTGTGCAATTAGAGGGGAAAATCCTCCACCATATCGCTCTTGTCCTGCTCCAAAGGGCAGTCTAGAACCGAAATGTGAGGCAGATTTCCCCTGCATGAGAGAACCAACAACCCCTGACGTTCGTGTCATTTTCATGGGCTTTATCAGTGGGGGCCGGTTGGTATCCCTCTAGGCACGAGAGAGCAAGGAGGTCCACGTCTGAAGTCGCCTTTTCACTTGGGGTGAGCCCAAGAGATCCCGAAGGGTTAAATACCATACAAAACAAGTTTAAGATGCTGACCAAGAACGGAGAGCCGTTTCACAGCGTGTCTCGCTGTGTGTCCCCGCTTTCACGTATCCTGCTAACCTCCATGTAGAATGCCATCAATGGTTCAAATGCCAGTGAATTAGAATTAATACTTTGGACCATTGAGGTGTTACAAGGGCCACGCTGGGGTTCCTGTATCTGTGAGTTCCTCTATGAATAAATAAAATAAAGCATCATGAGTTATTATTATTATTATCCATGCTGGCACGATGGGTCGTGAACACTGTTTGTTAGTTTGTATTACTATGTTTTGGTTGTTAGTTTGGAGGAGAGGGATGGAGGTGTTTTCTTATGTGATGAAGCTTGTATTTTGATTTATAGCTCATGTTTGTGTTTTTCTGTTATTGAGAAATCTATATATTTGTATATCTAGGACATTTTCTGTAGTATAACACGGCTTTGGCACAAAATAGGGGGAGCTGAGGTGATTTTGCAAGATGTGCTGATTTTTTTTGACTGCTGATTGACTGCACTTCCTCTGCCTCCGATCCCATAATAAACCTTTATGCCTCAAACTGCGGATAAACTTTGCTTAAACTTTGACCGGCTGGGGCACCTGAGGAACAACCCATTAAGGTTAAAAATGTCCCAAGCATGCCAAAAAGAAATTACCAAAAACACACCATTCAGTCACCACTGCTCTTCTACCACTTACAGATCACCACTCACATCATTCTCAGTTTTAGCCCCACTATGAATAGATCTCTTATGCTGCCCATGGAAGTTGTTTTGGATCCAGTACTACATATTTCCCCCCCATAAAATACGTATTTGATTGGTGATGCAGACCAGCAGTAGTCCGTTTCCTGCCCCCTCCTCACCGAGCAGGGGCATTAGTGTCCTGTGTTAGTGCGTGTGTGGCTTTGGCCATAGGCAATCGTCTTTGCAAATGACTTTTGTCGCATGGAGAATATCACACACACATTCTCTCTACCACTGCTCACAGTATTCTTTACTCTTTATTTTTTTATATGTATTGAAACATTTTTTCCTACGGTTATTTGTCCCCCTAATAGTGCAGACAAATGCAAACGCCACCGTCAAACTTTTAACGGTCCTGATTTGGCAATACCGTGTCTTATTCTTAGCACATTACAGTTCAATTAATCACTTTTTCCAGCTGAAGCTGAAAATTTTAAAAATATTGGTACAATAACTTTAACAGAGTTGAAAGATGACTCATAAAATGATATGCTTATGCTTGATTGCTTGAATGGCAGACAGTCCAGGATGTGTCTTTTAATGGATCTGCTTTCACTGTGACATCTACAGTTAGGCCACTTAAAAAGTTTCGATGTTCAATTTTAACCGAACTCTCCAGGCGTCATATGTATGCATCAGATAGCTGAGAAGTTCCTTTACATTTACATGCCCCCTTATATATGCATATATAAGTGCTGAACAAAAAACAATTAGTGCCCACATCATTTGCCCCGTCCCCATGCTTCGAGGGCCCCCATCAGTAGAGATTTCCATTATCTTATGAGTTCATTATAGGATGTTCTCACGCTTGGATCCATGCCGAATGGGCATTTGGAACAATAACCTGAAAACCTGCGCAGGAGCTTAAATGTTGGTGATTCCTTCACAATTTATTTTATTTATTAGCCGGCCACTAAGTTCTCCAATTTTGTCCTATCTAATTCTAACATGGCTTACCATGGATTGTGATCGATCAGTAAAAGAAGTACAGAATCTTCCCATACGATCCTGAAAATTTTATCCTCTATTTTAAGATCAAACCCAACTTTTCACAGATGTGAAAATTTAATCCGTTTGCCGTATCACATCTTAGGGGACCAACAGAATGCCGACTTAAGAGCTTTTAAAGAGTTAATGTATGGGACCCATCTGCCTCTTGTTTACTGCTTCTCTGCTGAATTCGAACCAAATCTGGCAGATGTTTAATATCATCCTTTTGTATGTCCACAAAACAGATGCAGCACATTGAAATAAAAATTTCGCAACAAATGTTGGAAACTTTTTTTTTGCAATCACTGCTGTTCTTTCGGAGAAGTCTTGAATTGTGCAACATGTTCGCCTGTCAGGAAATTCCTGGTAAACATATAACATGTTATTTGTATGTGGATTTTTCGATTGATTTATTTATTTATTTTTGCAAAGAAAATTCTTTTAGATTCAACATACTTTTCATGGAATGACTGAAGATCTTGGTCATTAAAGTGCTGGCGGCCCAGAACTTCATCAAAACAAAGTAATAATTCCTAAGGTCCGAGTGGGTGATATATGACCTGTGGGTCTCCAGCTGGACAGACCTACTTCTGTCTTCTGTTGTGAATGGCTTACGCTAGGCTCTCTGGGGTCAGGTACATCCTTAAATATATCCAGCTGCTCTAGAACAGCCATCGCTAGGGATCATAAGGGTTTTTATTTTATTCTTCATCCCTAAAGTAGGTTCGTTTTACTTAAGAGGGCAGTGTTCCGTTTTAAAATGAAAACACCATTAAATAACCATTTTATTTTTTTATTTCTTCAAATAACAGAAGTGAAAGTTCTAATAATAACCCATTCAACACATTTTTTTTCCAAGACAAGTATGGATTTTGTTACCATTTCATATAAACCATTTTATTTAGGAAAGAAAATAACGAGGATGCAAACATTTTTTTTTGTTTTTATTGCTCCCCCATTTTTTTCCCCTTCACATTGGTACTAGATAGGTCACTGGCCAGTTTTTCGTGATGTGCTTTTTGCATCGTTGGTCAGGAAGGTGTTAATACAAATAGATGCTGGTTCAGGTGAGCACAGGTGGCTCTTTAATTAGCACAGGACTGAAACAGACTGATCCATTCACATCTATTGTATACATCTCCACATATCCATTGGTTTCCATGGTGACTTTGCACCAAAATAGCTTTTTGCAAATATGACCTTATGGTACACCGTATGACCGAAGTACGACTGGCAACCAGATAACAGCAAGAACCGCGGTTGAGGGGATTATTAACCGCTGTTTTGTTTTTTCTTTTCCATTGATGTATGTATTTGTCTGCCACGCATTTGAAGAAGGGACCATGTACTTACAGCGTATTTTACACTACATCTTTTTCCATGATGGCCCAACCATCTCCTAAAAGTCCCATCATCTCTTGGACCAATACTCCAGTTACCTTTTCATGCCAAGAAGCACCATGGTCAGAAATAATTCCATAACATAGTATGAAATAAAAAGAACAAATGTCCTTATTATTTCCCTTTTTTTTTTTGTATTGTTACATTATAAAGGGCACTGACCTCCAAGATGGCTCAGAAAGAATGCAGCTTAAAACAATGTATTCTTTTCCGTAATCATACATTTGACATCTCTATACAGTAAATAAATCTATGCAGCGTTTAGAATAAGCAGTATAAATATTGGTAGCCATCTTCTACAGATGGTGAAGAGTTGCCTTCATTTGGATCGTTGATGGACCGTCGTTGAACTCTGAAGTTGCGAGGGTCATCATTTTCAGCCTGTGTTATTTTATTAATCACGTCTTCCATTATTTCCACGTGAAGGAGTGCAAAAGAACCCCTATCTTGCCAGGTCGCAGATCTACTTTTTTCTGTTATGTTCCCCAAAAACAGGAGTGATAACTCTGGACATTGCAATCACTTCTTCTGTACGATTCGGGGCCGTGTTGATAAATAACCAATTTAGCAGCATTTTTTAAAAAATCTAATAAAACACCAGGTTTTAATGTTATTGTACCTACTCTTTTAATATTAAAAAAAAACAAAAAACAGTTGTAATAAAAACCAAGCATTCCCGTGATGAATATGGAAAGACGGCAGTGTGTGATATATATATATATATATATATATATATATATATATATATATATATATATATATATATATATATATAGAATATTGGAATATGGGAAATAACTATAAACTATAATTAAGGAATCAAATACCTTTGATTAAAAATTACATCTATACAATGCAAATTCAACTAATTTATTAATGATACCGCCAATCAAATTGTGACTCCATTCACACATTGCTAACAGCTTTGATTTCTTTTTACTATTAGGACAATAGGGAAAAAATCTCAAGACATATAGAAATACTCTATGTATCTTAACGTAATGTAATATATACTGCACATTTGTTTCCTTTCTCTTCAGCTCATTTTTAAAATTTGAAACACCGTCCTTCTTATTTTTATGTATTCGTTCCCGTGCGATGCATGAATATTGCAGACTTGGCCAATAGTGTGTGTCAATGCAATGAAAACAAGTTTGCCAAGCAGTGCGTAACTGCGACTTCATTGACCAACAATGATCACTTTTACATACATTCATAAAGCCGTCCCATCTGATGTTGCATACACTGGCCATGTGTGGATACCGGTTTAATAGCTGTCATTTCCTAGTCATTTGTACCTAATAAAGTCAGCAGGGATCCTGCACCCCTGTTAATTCAGCAACATAAGGAAACAATCCAGAAAGAACGAGGTATTTTAAAATAATGACTTTTTGTAAGGTTATATAGAAAATCATAGATATAGAAAATCACCCTGGGGGGGGTCAGTTATTAACTCTCTGAGTGCCACATATGCTGGTATTAAACATTTGACAGGTTCTGGTATGCCTATTTTTCTTTATTTCCTTATAGTTTGTATATAATGGAATTACAGTGAAGTGCAACCCACTACATTCATATATATATATATGTAGACTTTTTATATCCACACTGTGTGTGTGTGTGTATATATATATATATATATATATATATATATATAGCAAAAGGTGATCATTGTTGACCTACCCAGAATCCCTTGCAGTTGTGGCAGCACCATGAGATTTCTGAGAGAAAAACAAGCCTTCTGTTATCTTTGCAATTTGTATTTTTGACCGTTTAACTTAGTTTGGGAAAAACAGATGCAGAACTATTTAAAGTCATCCACCAAAGCAGGGCCGGCCCTACCATGGAGCAGAGTGGGGCAATTGCTCCAGGCCGCACTTTTGAAGGTGCGGCACATTTGAAGGAATGGCACTTTGCCACCCCAAGCCCTTTTTTTTTCTTTTTTTTTTTAAAGCGGAAGAGAGAGGGGAGCCGGGTGGTTTTCGCTTACCAAGTTGTCAGTACCCGCTCGGCGCTCCTCTCTCTCCTCTGCAAGCCCTCTAGCTCGGTCACGGTGCCAGCTTGTAATGCTGAGCGCCGGAAGATGACATCATTTCCGGCGCTCAGCATTACAAGCCGGCACCGAGACCGAGCAGGGAGACTCGCTGCAGGACTGCTGAAAGGTAATTACAAGGGGGGGGGGTAGATGATGGGGGGGGCTGCAGAGGAAGGGTAGATAATGGGGGTGGAGGGTGGCATTTTAAACTTCGCCCCAGGCGACATTATGCCTTGGGCCGGCCCTGCACCGAAGAACAAAATGCATATAAAATGCATGTGTACATATTCAGTGAAAATGTCTATGCCCTGAACTGGTTAACTGACCAGGAATACGTTTTATTTCCATCTATATTAAATTTTTATAAAATGAAATGCCCTAACCTTTCTAAAAATGAGTCTCTTTATTTGTATTCTCTCTCAGCTAACTGTTAGCGTGTTGAATTCCAGAAACATCTGCTAACCATTTTCCGCTAAAGCTGTATAAAAATCTCTGTATCATCCCTATGGTTTGGAAAAACTGCTTGTGTGAGCAAAAATCATGCAGCGGTCTCATTTCGGCATTAAATCCACTACAGAGCTTTTATTGCATTTAAATATTTTCCTACAAACCAAAAAAGATTGAAAACTGAATCTTTTTTCGTGAGCAGTCTCCTTGCTCACCAGGTATTTGCTTACGTCAAAGAGACGCTTATTGGGAATTTATCAAAGTTTCCTGATTTGGACCTAAAATTATAAAATTTAAAAAACAGACCAGTTCTTCTTGTACAGCACATATATTAAGATAATTAAATCATTATGTATCCTCTGTTCTATGCTGTTGCTATATGACACTTGGATTCAAACATCTGGACCTACTGCAAGTGGTGTAATGCTATACTTTGGAAATTCAAGTCTACCTTAGAAAGCCTTACTGGAAAGATGACAAATGTAATGGGTAACAACACCCACGAAAGAGCGATTTGCCTAACAGATAACGATGTTGATTTGACGAAGGCAGCAAATGCATTTTCCTTCTGAGATTTACTTTAACATATAAAAAAAAATATTTTAATAATAATATATATTTCACTATATTTCTATATTATTGTAACCAGCAGATTAGCACTTTCAACTATTAGCAAGCAGGCCGTCGGGCACGGCAGGCAAGTTCCCGGTGGGCTGGTGGCTGAGAGGGCCTCGCACCTAACTTTACTGCTGCTCAAGCGGTAGATCTGGTCCCTCGGTGTGCGATCATCGGCTGTATCCAGCCAGTGGCTGCTCATCTGTCATTTACCGGCCATCTTCTTCCCTGTCCAGCCCTGTAAGCGTTTGTATAAATATGCTTAGATCTTATGACTCTTAGTGCTGAAGTCTGCCTAGTCTGTTAGGTCTGTACCCACCATTTCTTAAATACCCGCAGATCTGGATCCTTTACATGCTTGTCCTGTAAGCAATCCATTTTAGAAATAGTATGGATCCATTACATGGAACTTGTGAACCTAACATACCTTTCTTATTGGCTTACCCAATGACCAAAGATTGCATATCATTAACACTGATTTACTATTGATGAGGAACATTTTGGCTGTAAACGAAGGCAAGCAATTGCTGGTCGATGACATATCATAGATGGCTGCAAACACAGCTGGGCGGCTTAGATATTTACTTGCTGTTCCTGGCAACTAAGACATTTTTTTTTTGGGAAAAACAAGCTTAGTGACTTCATCATGTAAAATAGCCATCATTCATGTAATTTAACATCCTCGACTCTTCAAACCTTAGCAGTCTTTAAATAAGTTTACAGCTTTGAGACATTTTCGCTGATTAAACCATTACGTATACATTGATTGTATGTCAATGCTCACATTATTTTAAACGGAGCAAATATGTAAAGCTCCCCTGTGTTCTGGTCTCATGAAGCAGACACATCTGTGTGAACAACACCAGCTGTTTAAAATAGTTACTGTAGCTCTTGACCCCGGAATAGTCTAGCAGACAGATAATATGACCTCCTTAAGAAAGACCGTTCTAGCTTGGGTTTCTGCTGGCAAGAACCATTTAATAGTTTATATCGGTTACCGCCATATGGCCAGCTCTGGAATTAAATGTCCGATTGTGCGATCTTTTTTTTTTTTTTTTTTTTTTATCCTTTGCCGGTTTTGCTGGTCACATCAGATTAATTTCCCAGTTCTGAGAACTCTATAATAGAAGCTGTTATGGAAATACTGGCATAGAAAATAATTCCAACATGTTTTTCATTTATTAGAAAAAAAAAAAAAGAGCAGGGACTGACACTCCTGTAAAGCTTAAAACGCATACAGACATGAAGTGATTTAACACGCCTTCCATACCACGCTTTCCCAGCAGTTACATAATTGCATTATTCATTTCACTATTTTTTTTTCTTTTTCTTTCCTCTCCACCACCTCCTGTCATACTGACCCAAAGTCATAAAAAGTTTGCTTGCATGCCCTTGGTCCTGTTTGTATAAATTATGTGTACACTATAAATATTCACGTTTCAGAGAGAGTGCACAGAACAATGATCCGACTGTTCGCGTCTCTCCGCGGAGAGCGGGAGACGAGGTAACTTCACATCGCCCTGTACTGTACTTTTCCCGGCAGTTGCCTAAAAAAAAAAAAAAAATACAGCTGTTTCGCCCCGGTGAAATAAAACACTGAATAAATAGAGGCTGGAAATATGTGGCACTAAACTGCAGAGGTTGAAGCAACACAACCAAAAATAGGAGGCTGTTTATAAGAATAGTATCAGAAGCCGCTCGTTTTAAGATTGTATAACGTTACACATATAAAAAAGCTTAATACATTCAGAACCTTTAAAGTCTTCCCTACCGCTTTCCACATCCTAATTTATGAGAAAGTCATTGAGGGATAAATTCCATGTCCAGGAATTAGCAGTCGGGCACTTTTGGACATTCACGCTTTGTTTGGAAATCCAGTGGCTGGGACAGGGTGGCTTTTAGGTAACACTGTTCATAATGTCTTCCTCCTGTCCTATATATATAATAAAGTAAGGTACAGATGAACTAATGTTGATATAATTCTCCCCTGGCATGAGCCATTCTACACTCCTTAGATGAAGGCAGGACTATTCTTTGGAGCTTTCTATGTTGGTCTTGAGGCCCTGGATATCACAGTTCTGTGCTGGGCTTCCAGGGCAGTTGCTGATCTCCCGGTTGGGGTGGTAGCCCACACCTTGCCCCATTAGCTGTATATCGGAGGCTAGCCACAATTAAAGCCCCTCCATAAATCAGGCCTGACACCTAACATAAGGGGGGGTACAAGGCTTTGGGCCTGGGAAGTTACAAGCTATTGACGACCGTTCAGACCTTCGTTATTGGCCGTTGGTTAATGTGGCTTGGGTGGCATTTATAACGCTGCATCTCTGATAATAGAAAGTGGGTGAAACATCTCATGTTCAACTCAAGCTACAACAAAAGTCGCTAATCTAAAAAAAATAAATAAAAAAAAATGCCTCGCATTGGTTTAGGACTGATGGATTACCATGCTTTTTCTCAAATAATAATATATATATATTTTTTTTATACTACAATAGTTTTCTAATAGCATACATGTGATTGGCTGTTGCTACTACTATAGATTTAAATAGGAGCTGAACAATTCTTTTTTTTATTTTTAGAGCTATTCCATAGCGCTTACATACAGTTAGATTACAATCTATATTTTAATAAAAGAACTATTAAATCAAAAAAATAGATGACAATCTATACAGATGGTGGGTTTCCAGTACATATGCTGGGTATAGACACCATTATATTGGTTCATTTGGTGTGAGATTTGTGCCATAATGACAATCCGCCTGAATGCCATGCGCTGATGTGACACGCTTGATGCTGTCTCGGACTGTTGAAAGCATGTGTTTAGAATAGGTCTTTCATATATGTGGGAGGTTTGTGTTTGGGAAAATATTTGCCTGTACACGACCCGGCCATTATAAATATAGATTTTACTATTCCTCCCATTGAGAAAGCGTGGTTAACCACGGCACTTTCAGAAAACCCAGTGCTGGTTTAAAGTATAATTAATTCCGGAGTGGTCTTTTTAAATGTATATATAATACAGAGGAGGCAAAGATGAAATCCTTTTGTTATTACAAATGTATTTTTGGTGTGTTTTTTTTTTTATTCAGTTTTGTACCGAGTCGGAGAGGACACTGCCCCGTTGATGCAATGGGGTTAGAAACTACTTTTTATAGCCTGTGGTCTAGAGCAGATGTGTGTTAAAAACAGGTTGATGTGTAAGGAAGTACGTTAGCTTATTTCACACTCGCTTCTGCCCAGCTAAAGTAGTCTTTTGTGTGGCGTTCTTACTTCCAGTAATGGAGATTAAACGCTTGAAAGCTTGAAATTTGTAAAGTTGCTATTAGAATGTGGTGTTTTAATGTCATTTTGTCATTGTGCTAATATATGTGTGTGTGTATATAAATATATATATATATAATATGTTGTTAGTACTTAAATGGAAATAGAATGAGGTTTGGTAACGTTGAACTTCAGGGGCACAACACGAGTCCCCATCTGATAGGAGTTATGGAGACTGCTCCGTGGTGCGGGGTGGCACAACAGGCCCAGATTTGTTTGGATATGCCCAGCAGATGCGTACCACTACACATTTAAATCAAGAACCCAGCCACGCCAGGTCCAACTTCTTCACCCCAGCCATCTGTAGGGCATGGTGTAAGGGCTTTAAACTGTGATGTGGTTTAGCTTTGGAAAAAGTGACAGCATGGGCCAAATATCCACCTAGTTTGAGTAAAGAGTGGGAAAAGAAATCTATTTACCAGGAAAATCCCAAGCCTTGTAGAAGAGCTGGGTCCTTTATCACTCTTAAACTAAACGTTAAGGTGACTCTTACCCCACATACTCACACTTTTGCCTCCTCAACCAGGCGCTGCACACCCACTCGTGTCCTTCACACGGAGGTGGCCCTAGTAGGTTGGAAATTTTTTATGAACTCATAAAAGCTGCATCTGAAGAAAAGAACTCTGAGCTCCCAATTGTAATTGTACTTTTTTTTTTATCATGCTAGCCCAATAAAGGTTATGAACCACAGCTAAAGACTCCATTTGTCTTGGTCTAGTATGGTTTTAGCCACTTTTCTTATCAAACTTTTTTTTAAAGGAACAGTCCAGACTCATGTCATTTAAAATGATCATTAAGTTAATTTCCAATGAAACCCGGTGAATTTCACAACATGCAAAGTGATTCATAGATTTTTGTTTTTACAAAGCGGATTTAGTTGCTTTCTTTGCTTCGTTTACTTACAGCCCTGCCTATTCCTCCTTTCTGTATAACCTTCTCAATTAATATACTTCATTTTGAGCCGGCAAGTGTAATTTCCTATAGAAAATGAATGAATACACGTGTCAATGCAAAATGTGATGTGTGGGGTTGGGGTCTAGTGTGTCCCTTTAAAAGTAATCATTGCTTTTAAATTCGGTATATTCTTTGCTGAATATGTTATGAGTTGTTTCGGTGCAAACAGCCCCTCAATGCCAATAATACCGAAGCTTGTCTGTCCATGTCTTCCAAGGAGTTCTGCAGGAATTGTGGCTTACAAGAAATACAGGAATGGCACGCACCTTTACCAGCTCCGCTTTGGTTTTAGGTTCTAAATAGACGATTGTGGTTGGCGTGCCTGTAAATGTTGCTGTTTTTTCAGCTGTTGGATGGCTGTTGGCTCATGGTGGAAGAATATATACCCTTCAGCTAAGCAGAGGGTCACTTTTAGAATGGAAGTAAAGGGAGGAAGACCTCCTTGGCTCCCAGTAGGGCGTCGGGCAAAGTACGTTCAGCTTCAAGTTAGTTGATGTTTTACCTTAAAATCTCTGGTATAATTTGCACAATTTACCCCTTTTTCAATGGCCCTAGAGAAGGGGGTGGGTATTATACCCAATTACAACTCAGTTTAATTATGCTATGGGATCGCTTCCATGAGAATGCTATTTCCACCTTCACCGGTTTACTGGCACCTGCCATTGGCGGCCTCTACGATGAAATCCTGGCTATATTCGGCCCTCCACACACCTGCACCTGCTGTACGATCGCTCCACGAGGGTGTTGAATTGTGAAACGCATACAAAATCTGTCTGAATGCATTATTGTGTAAAAAATAGAATAGAAACACAATCATTTTGAAAAGTTATTTTTAATCTCATACCACGTTGCAAAAAAATTTGCTGGATTTTCCTTACGGAGAAATAGAAGTAAATTTAGCGGAGCTGTCATCTCCAGCATAACTAGCAAATGTCATTGGTGGGCCATAAGCCCCCCCCCGTTATATCACGGTATCATAAACCTACATAAAGCCTATTCATATATTTCTTTACTAAAGTATCAATATAAAAATGTCATCAGTTTTCTTTTGTGTTGTGGATGAAAGCTGCCACGTCATATTTTCAGTGCTATTCCCCGTAACACATTTGTGGAAAGCTCTTCACAGGGGAACTGCACCTTTATTAAAACAGAAGCAGTTAGCAGCATAATTGTTACGTACGCATGTCTTTTATCTCATCTGTCGATAAAATGTATACTATTGCGTATTCGTTTATATAGTGCCATCATATGCTGCAGCGTTGTACAATGACATACGTGGGTATATATAAACTTTCACTTACCACACTGTAGTGAACCCCGTAGAACCCCAAATCCATAGAAAAACTTTTTAATGGCAAAATTGCATTTTCTTCTGGTCACCATATATCCTCTTGGTAAGCTAATTGTGCGTACGCCAAGTGAGGGGGAAGACTTAAGGTTTGCTTAAACTTCATCGGTTGTTTTTAATTACAAGGATGTGATTTCATTAAGGAAATCATGATGGCGCGATGAGGTCATTTGGCTATTTCTTTAATTTGCTGAGCACTTTGCTCGCAGGCCATAGCATATAAACGAATGAGCGATTTGGGGCATTTTCCAGGAGTAAGTGAAGTTTCCAGCGCAAGAATACAGGTGGCTGTTTCTTTATGCGAGTTATTTTGACGAGAAGTAAGAGCCGGGGGACTGGAGATTAACAGTTGTTTTAACAGTATTGGTCTTTTTTTCTCTCCAGGTTTTACACTTGATGCATTCCTTCTTCGAGGCTAAACACACAGCTAATTCAGAGCGAATTAAGCAGGAGGTGTGTGATCTCATCTTGTGTCTGAAAGCCAAAGTGTGGCTGGCCAAGAGGTATGTCCCTGCTAAGATGTAGGAAGTTACTACACCAGCGCCTGTAAAGTTACATAAGGCGTTCATAAACGTTCATATTTTGGTCAGAAGCTGATTGCATGCAGAAGAAAAAGTCATATTTAATGTAACTTTAGAAACCTTGTTCCTAGTATTGCTGAATGTCCACACCCTTCCCAGAACAAAATCTTTGAAAATGTAACATTTTGCCTCATTCTGATTTATTTATTTTTTGCCGTGAACGCTTCATTGGTATATGACGTGCGATCAGTCACCGATAGGTTGTTATGAAAACTATAAAAGCTTGTTAAAAACTAGATTAATCCTTCAGAGGAAAATCACAGATTTAAAGTTTATTTGCTTAAAGTGACCCTGTTTCAAAAATGTGCCATTGCATTATACAGAAGGTTCTGGTTTATCGGACCGATATACATACCGGCTATCCACATAATAATGTCCGGCATTAATCAGTACATACATATAGAACATATATAATACATACAGAACATACAAATAGGAGAAGCATTTATATGTTGGGGCTGACATTTTTTACACCTTTCAACAGATTTAGATTTGTTATTTAAAAAAAAATGCAATGATTTCCCGTTTCTTCTGCATGAAAACAATGTACCCAGCATGCAACAGGGATCCTCCCGTGTGATTGGCTGTCCGTTTATTTCTCGTTTTAGAACTATTGCAGAAAAAAGCAAACACAGCAAAATACCCAATACAATACAAACATGGTAAAAAAAAACACATGGGCAGGTTTTTTTCCTTTGTTTACTTTTGGTGACAGAATCGTAGAACTTGTTCAGATTCTTAAAAATGTTGATGTTATAATAATTTAAGGTAGCTGAAACTGCTCTAAAATAATAACCCACCCTAAAAAAAGTACCAGTAGACAGCTGCTTTAAAAACATAAAGGTAAAGCGTGTCACATCCCGAGCACAAAGTGTTTTGTTGTTTGAGAACTAACAAACGTATTGTCCCGATTATAGAAAACACCCTTATAGTTTGGTGCCATTTTAAAGTAAAACATAAATCTCACGCTCTCTCGCTCTTACTCACGCTCGCCTCCATGTCCATTATCTCCTTTTCCACAGCTCCCCTTCCTCTCTTGCTTCTTCTTGTTCTTCTGTCTTCTTTCTTTGTCAGTTTCTCTCCAGAGCTGCGTTAAAGGAGACAGGGACACGGAAGCGGTCGGCGGAGAAGGTAGAGAGACGTTCTGAAGATCTAAACCCCGGTTATAGGTTTAAATTAGGAGGAAAGTGCAGCCTATAAATCGTCAGGATTTGACAAATCCACACGGACAGTCTTTACTGAAATGGAATAAACACGTGAAAAAAACTGACTGTACCTTTAATATTGATCTGTATGGATGCGTCCTTTCCTGGCACATTACATTTTACATCTGGCATATAAATTCTACATGATTGTACTTTAGAGCTGAAAGCTGTGATTGTACCAAATGTTTGGCATTAAAATAGTCTGATATTATAGTTAGAGGCTGCTGTGAGCTTTAAGACCTGGATTACATATCACGCCACAGACTGATTTCGTAATATTCTTTCTTGGAAACCGATACCTAGAAGAAGACTATATATAAGTCTATATGGTTTTGTAGCGGTCCTGTATTGACCCCACATAGCAGCACTGCCTCGACAGAACATTTCATTGTTATTGTATAGTGTGAAAGCCTATATTTAAAGGTACACAACACAAAAGACTAATCTTTCCCATAAAATGGCTCTCCCACGGCTTGGCTTCATATTTTTGGTGTAAAATCATTCTTGCATTCAGCTGCCCGTGTGGGTGTCTGCAGCTTTAAGCGGTAAATGGATTGCATCAATACTTAGGATCACATTATTCATATACAAACAGCGGCGTTACTTTTTTGTGTTTCTTGGTAATGAAGCGGCTGTGCTTGCTTGCGGTGTCACAATTCACTTGTACCGGAGTAAAATAATTATGCACACTCACTTGATTTGAGACCAATTATTGTAGCATTTAACGAGAAAAGTACAGAAAATTAAACCCTGACCGTGTGCTGCATTAGATATAGAATTTAGTTTTCCGTTAAGTGGCAAGTTATAAGTTAATTGATGAATCATTTAATTACACGGCTTTTTTGTAAAAACAGGATTTTTATATGAATGTACACATACTTTTAATTCTCTGCAATTGTCTTGTGAGCACAGCGCATTATTTTCCATAATTACACCCTAAAGACGTTGTCCCTTAGAAAACAGTTTTCAGTGTTAAATGTTGCGTCAGAGAAAAGCATGTGTTTGATTTTATGTTTTTACACGATTTTTATGCCCGGATTTCGCCATTTTGTCTAAGCAGTTTGTATTTAGGTGTCGCCCTTTACTCACAAACCATATAGGATGATTGCTTTATGGCAGAGCTTTACCTATAGGCCGGGCATCGGTCATATGGTCCACTGGGAGATCAAGGTCCAAAGTTTTCTATGATTCGGTATGATAAGGGTTACTTGAGTAGTAGACTAAGATAATGATTAAGAACCTCTTTCTCTTGTATTTTTTTTCTTTCTCATTGGAATTTTCCAACAATTGGGTTTATCTACTCATATATCTCATTTCCTGTTGGCGGGCTGTAGATTTGCCCTGATGATGACGGAGCTTGTCTCAGCCAATCATCTGAAGCCAGGAATTGGAGTGATCGTTTCTTACTGGTCCTGCAGTGAGCATCACTCGTTTTGGTCTTCCAACGGTAGTAGCGATCCGGCTTAAGACCCTCCCTAATAAACTAGATAAAAATCAGAAGCAGGGAAAGACTATCGACGACGGTCTTTAAGCACCAAGAAAACAGCTTGGAACTTCTAAAATGCAACTTTCCTTGTCAAAATTTGGGGCACTGAAAAAATTAATTTGGCTTCTTTTGAAAAGACCAAACATTTGTGCACTTATGTAAAACTTTACAGCCGTGAAATGCATTTTAGTTGGATACTAAAATAATAAAAATACTGATTGTATTAATGGATACTGAAACTAACCTCACTGAACGGTGCAGCGTTACTCTTATAGGCCTATGGAAGTGAAACATTAGTTTGACCCCCTCCCACTCGCTCTTATTCTCGTTCTTATTCTTTGGTCTTCTGCCAAGACCAGGCCTACCCTGTACATATATATTCAAGACTCTTAGCTTACGGAGAATTAATTATTCCCCCGTTTCTCCCCAATAACTATATTTAGTATGTTTTTCGTGAATTGCACATGGGTCCACAGAGACCAGATTTTCCATTACACAATACAAGCCCAAAATGAATGATGATTTATTGTTGAGAATGCCTGGTGACCATCTGCAAAAAAAGAAGAAAAACAATTAGTCGCGCAGTCCCTTTGCCATTTCAAAAAGTGTAGATTTGCATAGTTTAAAGGACTTAAATATGTTCTACAGCACATATATTATGTATACTGCAGCTGGAAAAGCATACCACCCAAGAGTCCTGTTTTTTTGTCGATAGTGGGGATCATGGGCAGATTGAGGAGATCCTCTTATCTCCTCTGCTTGGCCTAGGGAGCTGTAAAATCAGATGAGGTCTGTGCCGTTACTATGAGAGCCACAAGATGGCTCTATGCATTAGGTTGGCGAGTGGTCCTGGCCCTGGCCGCCTGTCCACCTCTAGCCACATCTCCTGACACAGAAGTTCTGATTTGGACAGGTGGAGCGTTGTAGGCTTTGGAGGTGGATATTGCCATATGGAATTATAACACTGGTGCTCAGCTCCAGGCCCAAAGGACAGCAAACAGGCCAGGGAGTCCCTCTGAAAACCGTTTAACCAATTGCTAGTGATCACACGGGGGTTTTTTAGAAATAGTTATCTGTTTTCAGCCTTGAGTTAGGCACCTCTGGGGGAAAATAAATTTCACTGTAGGGCAGCTGCCTCTATGTAACCTATGTGCTCCATAACCTAAAGCGAACCAATCACGTGTGGGAGAACCATACATTAAGAGAGATTTTGTCAGGAGAGTTTGGGCCGCTGACCCATCCTACATTCTCTTTAGCAAATTATGATATTTTTTACCATTTTTTTTTTTTTTTTTTTTTAATTCTAGCGCAACATATAACCAGTTATGTATACCCTACTGATTAATGTCACTTATCTCAGGTGACAAGTCTGCTTTCAAGGCTTGCTATCCAAATAAATCCTGAGGCAACAGAAAATGTTCTGACTTGGTGTGATGGACCTGTTTTGGTCTGCTTAAAAGCAATGCTCTCCTTTTATGTAGTGGGGAAGGCAGAATGTTTGTCCAGAAAGAATCACGAGATGGTAGATTTTCTTTGGAATACTCTTATGTGGCGCAAAGGAAGCCAAAAATAAGCAACTAGTAAATTATCAAAGGTTCCTTCTGGCAAAGCTTTATGTATGATGTTTGAGTGGCTGTCTGAAGACTAGCTGTAAAAAAAAGGGGAAAAAAGAGCTCTCCGACCCAGTGGGTTCAGTTCAGAGCTAGCAATTTGTTATGTCAAAGGCAAGGAAACATACATCGTGTTTCATTTGTATGCTTTGGCAAAAGAAACTATTGCTTTTGGAACACCTTTCTCATTCTGTAATGTTCTAACTCTTCCAGGTTTGACTCCGCTATGGTATCTTTTCTGTAGCCCTTTCCCATAAACAAACCTTTAAGACTTTCTTTGCTGTTGTATGTACAATGTGAATAATTTACCAAAGATGTCACATTTTAATTTGAAATGTTCTTATATAGAAATATGGAATCAAATATTTATATTCCTTTCAAGAGCATCTGTTTAAATGTCCTTCAAGTAGACATTTTTTCTTTATGAAAGACTCTGATTGAACATTGACATGAACGCAGTATATGTATTTTTCTGTTGCACGTGTTTTAGATCCCCAGGTATATTCCCTGTACTGTCAACGTATTGTAATATGTGTCTATACTTGCGAGTAAAAATGAATTTAGTTTTTTTTAACCATTAAAACATATTTCGTGTATGGCCCCAGCTATAGAGGTATATTGATATTCATAAGGGGAAACATTAATGTCTTTGATAGCTGCATGGTGCCTTTACATTTTCATGGTATTCCGGTTGCAATTGCATATGGTGGATTCTGCAGTTATAGCCCCTTATGTCAGGGGTGTCCAAGTTTTTTCTGCAGTGGGTCACTCCATCAGAAATGTATATGTGGGCCACACTCATTTTTCACTGAGAGAAAATATGGCCTTTAATAAGAAATGCAGATTGAAATAAAAGTAACACAAAACCTTTACTTTTCCTCTCACTGATTTCTAGGCCTAGAATGTTTTGTCCTCTGAAGTGACTAAATTAAATTTAAGCCCCACATTGTATATTTATCCAACCACCCTCTTCCCCCTTTAGTATTGATTTGTGTGATGCCCCCAGCCAGCACCCCTCACACCCTTGCATACCCCCCCCCTATAGTTGATACTAGTCAGCCCTGGCAACCATAGGACATGTCCTATTGCCTCCAAACAGCCTGCATGTGGCATCCTTGCTTCAAACAACCTCCCTGTGCCATGCTCCCAACCACTTACACATCAATGTTATCACACACACACATTCATTCATTTACTCATTCACAAACATTAATTCACTCATTTACAAATACACATTCAGTCACCCATTCACAGATACTCATTCATTTCCTCAATCATGCATACGCCGCTGCCTTATGTATTTGCTTTTTTCATTGCCCCCGGCTCCTAGGCAAGCACTAGGACAACATCCCCTTCTGCCGGCGCCCATGTGGTATGCTCACTGCCAGAGTGCTCCATTTTTGGCAAATTAAGAGTTCGGTGTGGGGGGGATTGAGGGTCTAACTCAATGGGATCATTTTCTTACCACTGATTGAAACAACCAATTAGAGGCACAGAAATGGGACTGTAGATAGCTGTTGTGCTGCAGCTTCCACTTAATAACTAAGATCTGTAGCGTGGAAGGATCAGTGGATGAACAATGTCTGTAAAAACGCCTTCACTATTCTGAATACTTGCAGGTTGCAAATGGCTTTGTATTCTTTGGGTGGATTATATTTCTTTTCTTTCTACGCATTTTACACAATAGAAGCTACACTTTTTTTCACCCAGCTTTTTTTCAAGTTTCATGAACTATGTCGTTCCAATTCCACAACGTTACACAATGAATTAATAGCTCATGATGTCACTGACTTGATTTATTAATGGTCATTATGGGAGAAGACATGCGAAATGAAACATTTCTGTTTAAGAATTAAATGCTGATGTATATATCGTGTGATGGTAAAGGTTATACATCTCACATATTAAGGTTACTGAAAACCAAAAGTCCCGGGTGTTTCCTGTCATTAGTAAAGTGCTAATCAAAATCATGTTAGTTGAAAAGGTTAGATAAAAAATAAACTTAAAAAATACCCAGAAAGAAGGAAAAACAGTCTAAACCCATTAATGCCTTGTATGTGCGTATTCCAATACATGAACCACTCGAAACAGGCCTTCAGTTCTAATGCTTATCTCAGGATTCTTTTTAAATAATAATTGATGTTTAATGGTTCTTATTTTTTTTCTTTTTTAGGCAAAATCCGTGTTTGATAACCAGGGCTGCTTTTATTGATCTATTGACTTTGTTCATTAACTATCTTGGAAAGTCTAAAAGTCAAGGTATGTGGTAGAAATATATTCATAGTGGATTGAAAGTATTTAGCTATAACTCAAATATCTTTGTTGCAGAATCCCCCATATGTTTTTGCCTCTCCCCCACTTTCCTTGCTGAAGATGTGTTTGGCTGAACACAACTCTCTCCCCAAGACATACTTACCGCCAGTCTGAGCACTGTCATTTATACCAATGGGAATGTTTTCGTGCCACTGATTGGCTGCTTCAAGCAACCATTCAGTGATGAGAATATTCTGACCATGAAGCAGGGGAGGGGCACCTACTGAGCCCATAGATTTATTGTAAAAAGTTTAAGCGCGACATTTGATAAAAGCATTTTTCTTCAATAAGTGTACCTTGGTCTGTATAATGATGAGTTTTTTTATGTGTACACACCGTGCTTGTTACATCGCTAAAAATAATACCGTTTGTGAAGTCAGTGCTGTTACCATGGTAACAAAAATGTGCAGAAAAACATCAAGGCACCAAAAATGAGGGCTGAGCCAGAGGACCTTCGCCTCCTCTTCCTGAACATGACCCATTTTGGGAGGAGAGGGCTGGTGGTCTGATTCTGGACGTCTATCACCACCCAGTGCATGCTGGGAAATGTAGTATAGCTGCGTTAAACAAGGTCACCTAACCTGCTAAGTGCACGGAGAAGGATTTGGTTACCCACTCTTCCCATCTATCGTACGCGATCCACTTTCCCCTCTTATAAATATCTGCATATGTTATTCTCTACATGCAGCCGGATGAGGCCAGCCTTCTTTCTCTTACCCAAAGGATTTAATCCAACTCTTAGTTAATTTGTATTTATATTCAGGAGCACGTTAAGTACTGAATGTTATCTGTCTTTAGACCAAAAATAAGTTATGTGAACAGACTGAAAGGAATGGCTTCCCTGTGCTGAGGTTAGTTTGGAAGAGATCTTGATACTTTTTCCGTATGCCAAGTCGGCTCAGTCTCTTAGATACGGTCTATGGGGAAAAAGCTTGTGTGCCGTCGGCTCTGGCTGTGCAGCCTGAGTTACCGTCTGCTTTGTCTGTTTAGGTTGTAAGCAAGTAACCTCAAACTTCTACGACCTTAGATGTGCTCCTGGAACTCTCGGATACGTTAAAGCCTCCTTTTTATAGCACCTGGGAAAACAGAAAATACTGGCCAGCGCACGGGCAAAAATAGGTGAAGGCCGACAAAATAGAGACGGTCTGTCGTTTGACCGATCTTTTTTGTTATAAAACTTTTCTGTTCTGACAATATTAGGAACGTAATTAAACATTTATACTTTACAGATTACACTATTGCTAGAAAATTGAGCGCTTACTTGTTGCTTTAAATACAGCTTGAGGAATATCTAATGATGAGAATTCTTTACTCTGTGTGATCTTGGTAATGACTTACAGAATTGATGCCAGATAAGAGTCATTCAGCCCATCTAGACTGACCATTCTCCCTGATGTAAGGACTTAGATCTTAATCAGTTCTTGGTCTTATCTTAGATTAGCTTTATGCCTACCCCATGCATGTTTAAACTCCCTCACTGTATTAGCCTCTACCACCTCTGATGAGAAGCTGTTCCATTTAGCCACTGTAAAGTAAAACTCCCATATATTACATCTAACTCCCTCTCTATTAAGTGCTTTTTCTTTATAGTAGGTGCGCCACAAAAGTAGGTCACCGGCTGTTATTGGAATTCAACACCTATAATTCCTAGCCAGCCCTTGTAACAGCAGAGAATAATGGGAGCTGTTTTCAAAAACAGCTGGAAATCTACCTTTTGGCCAGGGAGACAATGAATTCCTTCATGAAATAAATCTTAAACCTGTTGGCCGTAGCGTTCTGGGATATAACGTAGCTATGCCTTTAAAGTACAGATTCCCCTCTAAATGGCAAAAGGGCCAAAGGACGCTCCGCGTCGGGCTTTCTCTAATTTCGGACTTAGTGTTTTGTGTGCTCTGCATTCTCTTTCAGTGCATGTAGTGTTATAAATCTATTTGTCCTTCCCACACGGCTTAAAGATATATTTATTTATTATATATATATATATATATATATATATATATATACATATATATTTGATTTTCCCCTTTCTGTTCCACTCCCGTTCCTTAAGTTTCCACTGTCATGAATGCTTTATTAGAGTGTTTAAGCAGCAGAACTTGCTATTTTCCGATATATATCATTTTGAATGAATTTCTTGGCTCGGTTTCACTTGTTGGCCTTACTTCAGATTTTTTTTTCATCCAGGTTTTTATTCTCTGTTGACCACAACCTTTTGATCTGGAGCTGTTTGTTGGGTTATATTTGAAGCTGTTCTTTGATTATAGTAATGCTCTGCGTCCTGTTCTTTGTATTTAAAAGACCCTGGGTTTATTGCACCTCTCTGCATGTATAGAGGGGGTACGCGAGAAGCTAATAGATGACAGGTACATAACCACAATGCCGCATCCAGCCATCACATCACATTTAAAAGTTTTTTTACCCAATAAGAAAGCTGCTTACTTACTATGGAGGAGGTATGCCATTCATACGCATTCTATACATTGTTCATGCAGGGCCAGATCATGGTCAGGTGGGGCCCTGGGGCAACTCTGTTCAAGGACCCCCTCCAGTATATTTATAATTATTAAATGCCCAGGAATCATATTCAAGAGGGCAGGAAGGGGGGGGCATCATGCAAAGCAAGATTATTTTCCCCACAAAACTGCAGCCCAGCTCGTATATTCGCAGATCTCTCTTGCTGTCGCTGCAGGCTGCTGGCCGAGGGATCTTCACGCAGTAACCATGATTGTTGCCTTTTCCTTACAAGCAGAGAGCCATGCAACTTCCACTTACGTACTGCAGCTTGTGGCTAAATAGGGACTTCTTACAGGCTGATGATGTCACATTTGACAAGGGTAGCGGTATTTAAGTCAGAAAATTCTGAGTTGTATAAGTTTCTTGAGCATTTGCAAAATGAATGCATTTTTTTTTTTAGGGAAAACCATTTATCACCAATAAATACAATGCTTTTTCTAACAAAGCATTGTCCTCTCAAAATGCCTTATTAAAAAAAATAATTTTTATATTGGTTAGTAATGGATGGCAGTTGTTGGTATTGCCACAAAACGTGATATTTTTTTAAACATAACATATATATATATATATATACACACACACACTTTCCCTTTGGTAACAACCTTAAGGTCTTTTATAAATCTCTTCTTATTAAAAGCAGGGCTTCTGCCCAAGAGAACATAAACTCTGTCAACATGACTGCTTTCAATGTTGATTCAAGAATATAAAGTGATTTGCCCGGTGCCAAAAATGATGTCATCGCTTACAGGAATATGGATATTCTTCGGTGATTCTGCCCATTAGCAGCTAATCGTGAATTAAATCTAAGGGTACAGTTAGTGACATACCCAGAAAGAACCAGCTCATTCAAGAATTCTGTATTTCCAAGAAACGTATAATTATGTTTGCAGATGGAAGGAAGGGCCAGAAATCTTACAAAACTCTTACAAGAGCAGGCCTTCTCTACCTCTACCGGTGTGCCTTGTGTGTTAATCTTATTGTCAAATTGTCTATTGTCGGTTTTAATGGTAAATTTCACGGCCCCCTATTGTAATTCCTTTGTTTTATTTATGGTTTTATAAAGAAAAGTTAGAAATGTAGCTGCTTTGTATACTAGCGAGTGCTGTTATAGAGCAGCGCATGTAGGAGGTGAAGTGCACTCAGCAATCTCCTACTTAGCGGCACTCGGATCCCTGCACTGATTGATTGTGGAATGGGTTTCTTTTTATTATTGCACTTAACCCCGTATGTGTAATGTCACCACAAATTTTGCATATTTATTTAATGGGGGGGTTATGCACATTTTCACTAGTAAAGTGTCCTATAAAGAAATTACGCTACCGTACAAAGGTTGGGGGTCACTTAGGAATTTCTTTGTTTTTGAAAAAAAAAATCAGATTTTGTTCATTAAAATAACATGAACTGGATCAGAAATCCAGTGCAGACAGGGTTAATGTTGTAAATGACTATTGTAGCTGGAAACGGCTGATTTTTAATGGAATATCTTCATAGGTGTACAGAGGCCCTTTATCACTCCCATCACTCTTGTGTTCCAATGTCACGTTGTATTCACAAATCCTTGTAAGTTTAAAAGGCTAATTTTTTAACCCTAGTGTGTTTATGTATGTGTATGTATGTGTATATATATATATATATATATATATATATATATATATATATATATACATAATATGCATTTCCCTATTAAAAGTATAAGCTATTTTTTTGCCGCTAACTATAGCCCAATACACAGCACTTAAAGGGCTAAGGTAAAGGAAGATAAACCCCATATTCTGTCATAACAGAGCCCGGCCCGTGTCATGTGCAACCTGTGATGCGTGAGATGTGACTTAATCTCTATGATGGTGGGAAGGTAGGAAAGGTCTTTCCACATAGAAGCAAAATGATAATTTAGTACAGCTCAATGCTCCCTCTTCTGATATTACTGAAAGTGTTCCCTAGAGGTCAATGTTTAACTGGAATTAAAAAGCCCCTGATTCTGTAATTTTGATGGGAGCGTGTGGGTTCCTGTGTGTGTCGGTATGCTGGTGTTTTTACAGGAATACAATAATCCATCGCAGAAAGCACACATCTGCGAGCGAGCGCCTTTTGTTCCAGTAAACAGACTGTAACACTCGGGTGAGTTGCCATCATGCACCAGTTGTTGCACCGTTACTCTCCAGAAGGAGACAGCTGTGCAGGAAACCCACAGCATGGATCTCGACATTGTCCTCCGAAAAAGCTTTAATTTACTTAACTGTAGTTAAAGGGAGAATGCTGGCAAAACACACTGTGCTTTAGAAGAGTCAATGGATTTCCATTTTGGACAGGGAGAGGTTAGAGTTTCCCTTGCCAGTGTCTGTGCAACATTACTCTGAGACACAACAAGAAGCGACAGGTGCAAGGAAAACTCTTTCCCACCACGCTGCTAACAGATAAAAAGAAAAAAACTGCTTCATGGATGTAGATTCCATTACATAACATGTGTACACATATCCGGGAACATCCCTGTGTCGGCTACCTGGGGGAATGGCTTTGTGGAAGAGACGAGGCTAGCCACAGAGAGCCTTTAGTCCGTGGAGAGAAGTAGACATTGAGCGAAGATGGCCAAGCACAGCTCGCCTGGCCCAGAGAAATAACAAATAGACCCAGGGAAGCGGGGCTTTACCCGGACACTCCGTGTCAAACCTAGAGAGTTCCCAAGTGTACATTTTTGTTATAGGACAAAGATAGATTTTTAATGTTATTTTTTCCCCTATTATGAAGAAGTCGACATGACGGCCAGCATGGACAGCCACTAGTGAGTATCCATAATGAGGATAGTGGTGATGCAGACACGTCTCCATGCCAGTTTAGAACCATCGGAATAAACCAAGTTTATTTACTAGTAACATAATTCATTCAGTATAGAATTTCATGGTAAATAAGAACCATTCAGCTCACGTAGTCTGTCCATTTTACTTCTATAACACCTCAAAGCTTATATATGGTCCTTTTTCCAGATTAACCTCCACTGCTTCTACTGGCCTGTCGGTGAAGTAAAACCTCCTTACATCACAACTGGGCCTCTGCGGGGTCTTTAGAAGGCTTGGCCAGTTCCCCCATTTTGTCGCCATGTATTACACCCAATAGTAGATCTGGAAGGTTCCATTGGAAACACGCATAGTTCCTTCTAAAATGTATTTTTGTAGAATTTTGTTTTATACAGATGACTTGGTTTGGCTCAACTTCTGTGATAAATCAGACTTGTCAGTTCTTCCTCGCTGAACCACATAAACTGATTTCAGGTGATTCAATTCTTCTTAAAAAAATGAAACCTTTGATTGGCCGACAATGACCCATGAACGCAATTTGTTTTCAATTCTTCTGAATTCATTGTTATCGGTGACACAAAAATATGTCTCAGCCACACACTTCATTTCTATTAATAATTGCCAAAAAAAGAGCTGACAGGTGAACAATGGTCGTAGGAGAAGCTCTCTGATTTACGCCAGCCATTTAACAATAATAATTCTTAAAATGTTCCTTTGTGAAGTTATGGTTGAGAAGTCGACTGTTAAACTTAGTCCCGCAATAAAAAAAGAAAATATTTATGGTACTGAAAATTTCCAAAACGGTCATCACATGAGCACATCCTAGGAACTAACCCCATGTTTACTTTAGGACTGATCTTGCCCTGGAATAAAGGAAATTATAAAAATATAATTATATGAAGATTTGTTACAAAAATTGTCAATAGATTTTTTTTCTTTTAACAAAGTCAGGAAAATGTGTGTGTAACCAAAAATCAAAACTCTCTCCTGCTGATAAAGCCAGATTACCTTCAAAAATGTTCTACTTTTCTAGTTTATGATCCTAAAACTGAAGAAAAACATATCTGATTTATTGAATACAGGTTCTGCTTTAATATGTGGTTATAACTGTACATTACTGTAGATTGTAAGCTTGCGAGCAGAATCGCTATTAATATGACAGTGACAAATATATATATACGCAGTATATAATATGGAATTTGAGACCTTGTCCTTCAGATGTACACCTTTAAGAAAAGCCGCAGCACTCCACTCCCTCTATGGTCTTGAAGCCGCCAACAACTTGCATGGGGAGCTCCTACGCAATCGGCGCTGGATCCGGCTGGTGACGAGTATAGCGCTTGCGCAGTGACGAGCAGAACGTACGTTTGGACAAACGGATGTTCTGCAAAACCTTCTGCTAAATCCCTCCATGCGTTTGCAAGATTGGAAAAGTGTTAATTTCAAGGGACACTGAGGTTATCACGTGCATTACAAGGCATAGCATGGCTGGAGTGTCACTTTAATGATCTTATATAGCATATCGGGGCGCACTCACCTTGTTGTTTCACTCTTTAATAATCTTTTGCCTACCACTTACGTCCAAAAAGAACCGGTCTCCTCCAATTTGAGTACCAATCCTTTATGGAAATTCACAGTGAATAAACCATGTTTTGCTAGGTGTATTAACCAGTATCATTAGCCCAAATGGTCGCATTAATAGCCAGGCTAACCATGTTTAATTATATTGCGTAATGGGTGGATTTGGCCAGAAGAATCAGGAAATACATTTAGGTAGAGGTCTTTCATGCATTCAAACCTACCCATAGGTCCTCCAGATATATGTAAAACATGGCGGGTCTGATTACATCTGCCTGAAGTGTCTTGTGGGCAGAGTTCTTCTTCCACTGATAAAGCCAGTCTTGAACTGATAACATTTGCAGACAGCTTCTTCATACAGTTTACTTAGCCGCCTGCCTTTTGTTTACAGAGGAGGATTATATCAAGGGGTTGTTTGCTTAATGCCAAATCCAGGAGAGAATTGTTGCATTGATGCCTGGTATTTATTGCAAGAGCTTCTTGGAACCACATAGTGTTTTTGGACCTGAATCACTGGGTAATTAAATGTGCTCTAAAAACATAAATACCGTGACAGCGGATCCGTGTCTCGGGCATGTTTCAAGGCTGCTCAAGTCTTGCAAACACTTAGAGAGAACAGAAAATATAGATATTTTTTTTTAACCTTCCCAAACTCTTCTAGTGCCAGGTCCTACAGACCCCTAATAAATATACGATCGTGGAAATAATTTGGGCTTTATTTGCGGACACGGAGTTGAGATAAAACATGTCATCTCCCTGACTTTTCCATACATTGTGAAGGACCATTACCTGTTAGAAGTGCTGGCTTTTCAATAAATCATGGATCGTTAATATGAGTGTCCTCTCACTAAAGTAAGCATCATGGGGGGACCTGCATGGTCAACTCAACTCAGTAGGAGAAACTCCCTGAAACCTGCATAGTAAAAGTCACCATAATCAGCCTTTTAGCGAATAATCCAATATATTTTCCAACTAACAGCTATGGTAACTCATTTCCAACCACGATGAGTTTGTGTAGTGTTTTATTTACCAATGATCTTGTGTTAATCTGCCAGCATTGTTTCCCTGCTACATTTGAAGTTGTTCCATTTTTCAGTAACTTGTGTGGGCATAGCCCCCGTATAGAGTTCCTGCCCCGGTTTGGCTGCGTTCCCTGAAGTGTCTGAATTAGGAGGCAAGATAAATTTTGTTCATACGATCTGGGTGTGACAAATGTAAGACTCCAAAGATTCAATCACTGGAACAAAAAGCAGAGGCCAAGCGGTGAGCTGTGAAAATATAGCTTAATCTAATGTCTCCAGTAAGTTCATGAAGAGTACAGGCTACCCTTACGCAACCAGTCTATTAAAATTAATACTACTGAATAAAGTGAATGTATGATCAGAGAACACGGCTCCGCTTCACGCTAGGGTAAATAAACCCACAGCTTTGTTGATTACGCTGATGATATTCTTGTCCTAGAGGAATCATTTAATTGGAAAGCGCCCCAAAGATTTTGGGGTCTATTCATCATGGCTTCACTATACACTATGAAGCTTCTGCTACAGGACAGGCTTGGCTAGTACTGTATTATGAGATTTCGTCGAGGGCCAGCTCAGCCCTTCTTACTGAAGCACCTGCCAGTGTCTGCCCTGTATAATGAATATTGAAGTGTGGGGTTGAAACTACAACTCCCCCTTTAATGAATAAACCCCGTTTTCCCTAGAGAACAGAAGGGAGCCTTGGAAACTATGCCTTAGTATTATCTTTAGTTGTACTTTCTGTTGTAAAGAATCATATGGGGCATATTTTATTTTTTTCTTCTATTAAAAAGCGCAGATTAAGGTTTACATATGTATTTTTTTTTTTTTTTTTTACATAGCCACAACTACTCTCAATATATTTTATTAGCCTGTGTCACCCTGTTCCTTCACCTCAATCATGGCTATAGATTGAGGTCTACGTCCGGTTCTTCCTAACTTCTTAAGGGTCTTTAAAACCTTATTGCCCATCGCACTCTGCTTTTAATTCCCACCGATCTCAGTTTGCATTCTGCCTAAATTGTTCAAAGACACTACAATGTAACCAAATACACCAATTAATCTCAGTGTTGGCTCATTTTCTTAGGGGTATGATTCAAACTAGGTATTCCGTATCTGTTTTCCTTTCAGTGGATGTATCTGATGGCTTCCCTTGTAACTGGCCTTCCAAACGCCTTGTTTTTAGAATCTGATTAATGTGCAATTGATATCTGCCATGTGGCACTAGCTGGTGTCTGAGGGAGTGGGACAGGTTTATAGTTTTTTTAGTGTTTGACTATAGACAACAGAACACCAATAAATTCCTGGGGATTGTGTTTCTCAGGAAAGTGCTCATTTACTTAAAAGACAGATGAAGAGATCTTTAGTGTTTTAAAACAGGCCCAATTAGCGCGTACTTCAGATATACAATATTTTGATGGGAAAAACACCAAACAAATCGAAGACGACAACATTTGGCGTTCAACTTTGGGATCTGTGAACAATTGCAGAGAGCTGTTCATGAAATAACAGAAAATACTTTTTACATCCTAGTGGTAACAATATTTTTCGTCTAGAAATATAAGTCTTGCGGTTTCCTTGTGTTTTCTGTGTTGTAAATGCCACCTACTTTGTTCTCTTCGACTAATATGAACAGGTCTATATTATCTTCCAAGAGAGGAAAACCTTCAAGCCTATTACTATCTTGGCCTCAGTACAGGCCTCGCTTTTCCCAAATGTGTTTGTGATCAAACTGTTGTGTGGTCTCTAGCTGGAGTTTTACCAGACTTACTGTAAATCGGATTTGTGCTTCCAAACATAGGAGCGTAGCCTATATTGGTGCCAATAAGGTACACCCTTGGAGGAGGCTTGAGTGTTTGTAAATCCTAGAGTCGTTAGTATTTACAAAGGAGAACTTGTGTCCATGCGGGTTACGTGATCCTGCGGTGGTAGGGTGGCAGCTTGCATGGAGATCCTGAGCTGCAGGGAGAGGGTGAATGCGTAGTGTATGTGTAAGGTGTTAGCGTGTATGAGTATATTCCGTCAGAACACGGTGGTAGCGTGTTCTGGGTGAGCCTAGGATTAGTGATGGGGGGGTATTATGTATATACGTTGCGTGTTAGTATGGGCGCATGTTATAGGTATGGGTGGGAGGCAAGAAATAATGTAACCAGGCACCTCTAGCCCTAGACTCGCCCCTGCTCAGTTTGTGCTTACTGAAATCGTACAATTCTTTAATAACAAGCAGAGAAACGGAAGCCATTTGTTTGTACAGAAATTAGAGAATATCCTTGCCGCAGAAGTCAAAGCGACCTTGCTCGTGTTTTTATTTAAACATTCTCTTATGAAACCCATGACAAACAAACCCCACATCTTGTTATGCTACACATCATCAAGTCCCCGTCTTATTTTACACCGGTGGCGTTGGAAAATGGAAATGTCTTGTCCAAATTTTGATGAGATGAAACCTGATCGAGTCGAGTTCAAATTACTCTTATTCTCATAGCAACCCAGCATTAAATAATCCCATTCCCCTCACAATTGTGTGTGACACATGGGCTTATTGGCATAACATTCGATGCCGTCTGCCTTTTAATGCGAAACATGTCCTTGATTTCTTGGATCAAGGCTTTTAATGCAAACCACAGTTAACGAGAACCGATTAGATCAGCACTAATTGCAATTTATTTCATTGTAGCATCATGTCCAAATTACACATAAATAAACAGAGCAGGAATAACTGCTATAATTCGATTGTGGTGGGTTTTGTTGGGCGAGCTGTAATTGAGTTAAGACAGATTTCCTCGGAATATTATATCTGTACGTGTTTAAAATATGTTCTGCTATGGAGTAAAATAATCAGTGACAGTCCCTGCACGCTTCGTGTTGCCAGACCCATCTTGTAGAATCGCCGCATGAACCTAAATGTGTCATCTCCTGTTTTAATTCTTGTGTAACTGATACATAGTAGGGCAGTGGTGTCAGACTGAGAGGTCTCTGGCACCAGAGGGCAGCTATAACAAACAGATGTTTCTACTAAAAGGCCGTTCTTTATTTAGAAGGTGAAAATTACAGTTGAGATACGTCCAGGCCGGGCAAAATCATCCGGCTCCAGTGGCCGCCGGGTGGATATGGACGGCTGCAAGCTAAATGAGCATTAAAACGTAACACGCTGTCTGTCATATCCATCTGTCGGATGTGCTTACGTCATTAGGAGGCCATCGACATTAACGTGCCAGGGCCGCCTCGTTCTTCTCTTTCTGGCAATATTATTTTCTTTAATAATAGGACCCCTTTATCCAGAATACCCAAAGAAATCTGTCCAAAAGGCTATGACCATACCCCCCCAAATCAGGACTGTGTCACCAAACACAGGACTGTAAGAGGCATGAGTGATTGACAGCACAAAAATCTTGTCTTCTTCCAATTTGACATGGCCAGAGGGGGTGTGGCGATCGGAGGGGCTTTGCAAAGCGCTAGATAACTTATTGACCTATTAAGTAAGGCATTTAGAGTGAAATGATGTCTATAGAAACTGCAGTAAATATATATGTCATTGTGACTTTAAGGTTTGTGGAACTCTGTTATACACCTACTTCGGGCTAACATTGGGGAGAGGCTCAGACTGGCATTGGGCACACCGGATCAATTACGCCCCGACAACCTATTATGTAATACCTACTGCCTGCTGGGCACATGCTGCCACGCGCTCGCTTTCTCCGTCTAGGTTGATGTAAAAGTGTAGCGTGCAACCATGTGATCTATGGGCTTCTGGGTTTAAAGGAGCCATTTTGCATCCCAAAAAAGCGAGTCTGGTGCGCAAATCACCGTAAGCAACCAGTGGAATGATCCAGTCAGAAGGAACAGGTCATTGGTTGCTATGGTGATATGACCAAAAGTTACACCCACTCTTACCTCCTAGAGGGACATCAGAAATAAAAGGGCGGCCGAGGGATTGGATCCCAAAGGGGCGAAATTCCTTACAAAAAAAAAAAAAAAAAGGTATGGAATATGAGATTCCCACGAAGTCTCCCGTAAAATAACTTCTGTCCCTTTCATATATGTGAAGTACTCGCAGGACCGTACATCTTTCTCCTCTGCTGTGTGCCAGATCACAAGGATCCATTTGTTGGCCGGACAGCTTAGAGCAGCTTGTAATTATATTCTTCATGCTGCTAATGTAAATGATGCACATCCCTGTGTTTACCCAGAGTTCAGATTGTCAGCGCGTTTATTTATTGTGTGTCGTTGAGCGATACATTGTTGCTGTTACATTTAATGTATATATATATTGTTTTTCCAATTTCTTTGTAGATGTATCCGGCTTCACGGATGATATAGCCGATGTCCTGGAGGAGTGTGGATTGAGAGAAGGCGCGTGTCACACTCACGCGGTTCCTGGTCATGTGCTGTACATGCAGAGTGTTGCCCAGCTGGTGTTATCAGTGCTCTCTGTGCACGTGACGGGAGGAAGCACGGACACGGATCGGTCTAAGACCGGTGATCTCGACTTCCCCGGCCTGATTCAACATATGTTAACGTCAGATTTCCATGAAGTACGCCTGCTGAGTCTTCAGTCCTTGCTGCAATGGGTCACGCTCAGTCCATCGGCAGCTTCATACGTTCATTTATCTTTAGACATTGAAAAAACCCTGTGTCAGATGATAACAAAGGAAACCAACTCTGAATGCTTATGCCAGGTAAATATTTAATGCTATGTCTGTTGAAGATTCTATTTTGGTCACATGGAAGAATTTGGAGTTCGTTTGGGAAGTTAGCCATTCGAGATAACACGCATAAATGAACAGTAGCCATAACTTGGAGGAGATAAACAAATGTGGCTTTTGATAATCCAGTCTTTTAACCCAGCATTCACAGGGGACTCGGATACCCTTAGGCATTATGTGCGGCTGTCCCCAGTGGGCTTCCCATGTAAGAAGGATGTGCTCAACTCTCTCGTAAACTCTTGGGTTAGTGAATAGACCTCTTAGGAGTTCACTTACTAAAGATGGTGTTGGCAATAAAGTTGCAGTTTCATCTACTTGACTTTGCTTTCTGTCATTATGGCTAATACTATGTGGCCAGTGAGGCGCCCACCCAGAGCTCAGGACCACTGGGCACGTACCTAGTGTTCCTAACAGACTTTCTAGCAAAAAAAAACACAAAACAATTTGCTAAATCACTTATGATTCCTTCTATTAGGCTGCATTATAATGCAGCTCATTTTGACCGTGGTATGTGTGGTCAAGTACGTGACCTCAAACAACAGGATAGATATGCACTAATATTCCTTATTAAACTGTTAAAATAAATCGGTAAGAAACCCGGAGCCATCATCTTAATTGACAGATAAATGACTCGTTTACGTTTTGTATAAATGCTGCTCTGGAGGTTTTCACACAGGAGTGATGGGAGTGATAAAGGGCCATTGGAACACAGGAGTGATGGGAGTGATGAAGGGCCTCTGTACGCCTATAAATCAGCCGTTTCCAGCTACAATAGTCATTTACAACATTAACCCCGTCTGCGCTGGATTTCTGATCCACTTTGTGTTATCTTACTGGACAAAATTTGCTTTGCTTTCAAAAACAAGGATAATAAAGGTTCTCTACGTAAAAATAGCAGCCAATAGACTCACTAAGTGAGCTGTACCATTCCATCAGTTGCTGTGGCGATAAGAAAACTTTTGTCGCTTATTGTACATAACCCTAAAGTGTGAGACCGGATGCCCCCTCTCTCGTGCTCATTTCTCTATTGATAAAAGAGAAGAGCTCAGAAAACATGCACAGGCACATTCTGCCACGCTGACTTATTACAATAGAAAAATAAAACACAGATTCAAAACAAAAAGCTACTTCTCTAGCCTTACAGCGAGAAATGGGGAGGAATTACTAGCACGGCATACCTTTTTGTTTTCTTGCGCTCATACCTCCAAAGTTATTAAACTTACAATTCATTTTAGGTGCTGAAAATCTGTTATGAACTGGATGCCAAAAAGATACTTTTAATGGCCAAAAACCATTTCCATGTGGAGGCAAGGGATTTTTTGCAACTGATCGTAGAACTCGCGTCTACAAGAAGCCACAGGTGTGTTTAAATAATTATTAGTAATTAAATTACTCCAGTTTGTCAACATATACTGCAAATATTGATTGTTTTTCGCTATATGATGCCTGTTCCAAGAAATGTGATATATTTCTGTAAATCTGGCTTAATCCCATGCTGTAGTTCCAGGGGCATATGGCCGTACTTAATAAACAGACAATGTTAGCTGATGTACGCCGTAACCCTTTCAGCGATGAAATCAGATTTTTAGAATGTTGGGAGAAAGGATTCACCTACAAGCAGGCATCTCGCTCGATTTAGGGAAAAGTTTGTTACCCATCGCAACTCCCCGAGATCTAGAAGAAGCAGGCAGGGGCCGAGCCGTAACCCGCCCAAATGGGCTTTCTCCATTAGGATTGTGAGTGTGAGGCTCATTGCAAAAGAAACAAGGGCCCCTCTTATCTTCACACAATTCAATTTATTAGACAACCCTGGTGGATGTGGAGAAACTCCAGACGGAGGAGCTGGGCTGTAAATATTGTGATGGCAGACATATAGAGCCTTTCAGCAGAGCTGTCACTGTGATTAAAAGCTAATTGCTTTTCCAAAATAAAGAGAGGGGATTCGGCAGCTCTGCTCCACGAAGGGACCATTCACATTAAAAAATTGTAAAAAATAAAAATATACGTGTATATATTTTCTTCTGCTTCATCCCTAACAAAAGTTTTAAGATCAACTGTATTGGATGTTGGTGCAGATATTCCGGGACAGTGTGTTTTCCATGGTTTTAAAAACATTGGCTAGAGCCCATCTCAAGCATGGAGAAAGAACACTTCGTAACATATATTGGTTCTTAATAAACCGTTATGTCAAAATGTATTTATAATGAAGAAAAACTTATACGTTCTCCTCAGCCTCCTTGCACTAAGAGCAGTAACACGCTGATCCCTGTAATACGGGGTGGCAGAGCTGTCCCTTTAAAGGCGCTGTTCCACCAGAATATAACTTTTTTATAACTAAACTAGGCTGACCACTTGGGTCATGTTTCCCGTCAGATATATAACTTTCACTTACTGCTGACTGGCATTTGATTTTATAAAGCGCTGCTCTGCAGTAATTGAGATATATAGCTGATGAATTCCATGAGTTTATACAACTCGCGTACTTCGGGGGGCAGCACTGATCAGCGATTAAAGATGTGTCCCGGAAAACATAGTCAATGAGGTTGCCCTTGCCTATCGTTAGAACATGCCTGATGAAGGGACCTGAGAGGTCTTGAAAGCTTGCGATGTATATTTACTCAGTTAGCCAATAAAAGTATCGTTCAAACTCCTCTTGTCTCCTATCATTAGAATGACAGTCTCTCTTCCTCTGAACATCTATCTCTACTTTGTGAAGTCGCACCACAAGCGTTGTAGTTCGTATTCAATCTCAAACTTTCCAACCTCCCGCATTCAGCAGGACGGACTCCAAACATATAACATGCATATGGCCTCCCGGTTGTTGGTCAGTTGGCCCTTCACTTAAGCCGTGACCAACAATTCCTACGATGACAGGCCTTTTATATGTAGTATTAGAACCATTATTCCTAGTACTGCTGAATGTCTGAACCCGAAGTAATTGTGTAACCATGTAAGACAAGCCTTACTGTCCAGTCGAGAGATATGAATAATGATTTCATGCAATATTAGTTATTAAGCCTGCGTACCCCATGCAGGTACAAAAGCCAAAAGCCAAACCCAAAAGCAACTCTTGTCTGGTGTGAATGTGTATTCTGGTGCTACAAGTCCAGTTTGGATCTGATGCTGAAGACAGTTTCCAGAAAGTGAAAACGTGTTTGGATATGTAAGTATTCAGACATATAGCACTCTGTTTAATTTCTTTTCTTTCTTTAGCCTAGATATACAAAGCTCAGCCTTAAAACTCTCATCAAAGTTGGTCATTCGTCTTGTTGCTGAGTCCCAAGAGGTACGGTTGGTTCCAATAATTATTTGAAGTCTGTGTTCAGTTCTGTTTAAATGTTATCCTGCTGACATTTATCTCTATCTATCTATCTATCTATCTATCTATCTATCTATCTATCTATCTATCTATCTATCTATCTCTCTATCTAGCTATCTCTATCTAATATACAGGTATCTTGTTTATTTCCCACATCACATTCTGCCTAATTCCAGGATAGGGGTTTAATAATGGCCAGCATTGCTTCATAGCTCATACTAGAACTAATCAGTTCTGGGTTATTTGTGTGAATTCTTTGTCAGTGCAGTGAAAAAAACTAACTATACATTTGACATAAACTTCAAGAAAAGACTAAATAGGAAACAGGGGGCTGTGTTTTTGTGTGGCTCATATGATCTAAAAATGCCGCTGTTCATACGACCTATACAGTATTAAATAGATTTTTGTTTTGCATTTAGATGAGGGGGGGGCTGGAGATCATAAAATCAACTTATAGATAATATAACATTTTGAGATGTAATTAACAGACCTTTTAAAAACATCTCCCTACAGCGGCACTAGAATAATCCATTGTTTAGTTGTTCCTCAATGATTGAGGAAGAAACACCAAGGCATGAAGCCAGCATATAGTGGTGGACTTTTAATAAAGTGATGTTTGGTGTTCACACATTGGTTTGTGTCCAAGGATCGATGTTTCCTTTGCAGTAGATTTGTTAGATAGTAATAGGCATCTGGAGAAAGCCTGTAGAGCAGACCCAGCATTGGGTCCCATTCTTGGAGTCCATAGGCTGAGGGGGCTGTAGGTGGAAACAGAGAGATATGTTAAGAGTGTGACTGAGGAAGAGGTAAGAGAAAATGAAGTCCAGGTCTTTTCACAGACCCCACATGCTCGTAAATTGTGATCATTATCAAAGGCCAAGCACCTAGTGCCTTCTGTGGGAAGACTTGGACCCCGTGAATGTCACTGGTGAGTTTTATTGACTATTAAAGTGGTGGATGCTGAGCAGAGGGTCACCATGCTGTAGAAGGTCAAGCAGAGAAGAGATACTAAGCATTTGGTCGGCTGCTTTTAATTTAGATACATTTGGAATTATACAGATAAGCATATTTTGCTCTAGTGTGGAAGGTCAACAAATACTGCCTTTCAGACAGCTTTGCAACATTTTTTCAGGAACTTTTAGCCTGCAATTAAACTGCTGCCCAAGTAAGAGACCCCCCCAGCCTTCCCTCCTTCAGGGGAACTGTGGGGATTTGTGCAGCATGTAACCCCATATAATCTTAGCTTCATCTCAAGGAACACAAGCATTCTTTTGTAGAGCTGTATCAATTCTATTGTGTGAATTGTGGATTTAATCTCTGTGTTAATACAGGCCCCTGAGTCAGACCTGCGGGACTGGATCGCTCTGCTGGTGCATTCTTGTGAAGTTGAAGTCCAGACGGAAAACAAAATGGCGGCTGCAGAGGTCCTCATTAATACTGCCCCGTATCTCCTCCTCTGTCAGCGGCCTGTACTTGGTAAGAATATATTTACACATATTACTTAATCTTTACTCAATGTATTCATATTGCAGACGAGTTAGCATCCTCAAAGGTTTTGCTGAAGTTACAGTTTCAAAAATGCTTGTGATAGTGCAGTTTTGTTTGATCACATATGAAGTAAGCCTTGGTGATACCTTGTATTTTTGGGGTTTTTAGTTTTCTGGAATTCATCTCTCCTTAGTCTTACGCAATAAATCTATCATAGGCGTTTGTATTTCTCCAGGCCAGTAGATTAACACAAATGGCTGGTGGTCAATATTAAAGGGGCACTTCTGCGTCCCAGGCAGAAATCTCCTGAAAAAATAATACATATTAAAGTACTTACCTTATGGAGAAGCTACAGCTCCAGAGCTACAGCGCTCGCCTACTCCTCCGTGATCTGATGTTTTGATCCACTGATTGGCTGCTGGCAGGAAAGTACTCCCATTGAAATCACATGACACGTATCATACAAGCTTGTATTAGCTGGTGACATAGATGTGGTCTCCTCGGGATTTGTGGGGTCCAGAACAAGAAGTTGTTTTTGAGGCCTCTTTGCCTTTAGGAACTGGCAAGTAGGACTCCACCTGTCCCTCTCACTCATGATCCCAACTTGTCATATTCTACTGCTCCAGTATGCAGAGACCATGAGGGAAGGCAGTGAGGAGCAGACTTGTGGCCCCTTGTAAGAGCCTTGCTTGTCCTTGTCACATGGCCACATACTCTTTTGAGAACAACAAACCCAGGACCCTTGCATGTTGAGCACGTTCCAAGCATTTGACCAGATAATGCAAGTCACTGAATGTTTCTGCAGTTCTCAATGTGCTGGTTTCTTGTCTATTTAGGACCAAAGGAGTGACTAGCTGGTTTCTGGTTATGATGACTCTATACTAGGTAAATAGAGTACCTAAGAGCATTGTATGTTCCGACGTGTAACTGCAGAAACCACTGGCAAGCAGCCAAATGCTGCTTTCCCCAAACTTATTAGTTATTACTTTATTTGATCTTAACTGATTATGGTGTGTCAGTTGCAGGATTCCTAGAAGTGTTGTTAAGCCCTTCTGAGTCAATCTTTTAAATGAGACCTCATTATGGATTTGGCATTACATAGTATTCATGGTTTAAATTAAAAAGAAAAAAAAAAACCTTTTGTGTTAAACTCTATTTTGTATCTTCCCAGCTTATCTTCGTCTTTCCTTTAAGGCATTCAAATTACTTGAAACAAATTCTAATTGCATCAAATTCTTCCAAATGCATTAAGTCACGCCTGTGTCCTCATCATCAATGATTGCATGATATCTAAGAAACGGAAATTTAAAATGTGTGACTGTGTGAAGAGAAGAAAATAACTTTCATTACTAGGGGGTCTGCAAACTAAATTCTGCCCAGGTCCAAAGAAACCTTCTTGCCCTGTTGCCCTGAATATGGTTTGAGATCCCTGTGTTTTAAATATTTTAATTCCAGACCTACAGGACGTTATTCTTAATTGTCTTGCGTCTTAATGTTGTCTACTGGATAGTATGTAGCAAAATCGTCTCCGGGTATCCCTGATACAGGACAGCTGGATTAGGACACTGGTGGTGATCTTACCTGTGGCTTTGGATCATTGTTTCTGACCACGTGCGACACGCGTTCTCGTTTCCCGTATCCGAACAGATCTCCAGTTGGTCTTTTCCAAGCAGATGTTGCTTTCCTTGCGTTGGTTGTGGGTTTTGTAGCCTTTTGTTTGAGGGAATCAGTGTTTTCCAGTGTTTGTTTCAGCCCTCGCAGTCGGAACATATGCGATGGTACCCGATAGCTTTGCCACGGACGGTGGTCTGCTAAACGTGAGAAGGGTGATAGCTGGAGCCATGGAGGTAATGGCATCTGTCGGTGGGTTTCTGTATACAGCTAATGTTATCGTTTTGTCTGTGAAGTTTACATGATATGTGCAGAGATCCATTCAACATCACATTACCGGTATCGTGTTAGCTAGAAGTGCTTTAATATGGTTTAGTGAAGGAAGCCTGGTGTCTTATTTAGGTGTTCTGTCACCTTACCTAATTTTATTGGTATTGGATTTTAGGTTTGCGGAAGTGTCCCAGTAGCGATTGAATCTTGATTTCTCGTACATAATTCACTTTTTCCACATGGTACATTTTACAATTCACAAAATAGATTACACACATCAGAATTTTACGCAGTATATAGATTAAAAACGTATCTTTTGGGCATAATACAGGAGCAGCCATCTTAACATACTGTTCTGTCACTGCTATGGGAAAAACGTCAATATCTAGCTTATTGAACTACAACTCCCATAATTCTAGCCAGCCATTTACAATAGCAGGAACCGTACATGTGAACCATTTATGCAAAAATATAAACTCCTTCTTCAATGTAGTTGAACTATCTGTTCTAACTATCAGTTAGTAAATATATGCATAGCGTGGATACTAAAGGATATTTTAGGAAATCTATTCCAGGAATTATTTTTCAGACAATATTCACAAACATATTAGCTTGCTTAGAAATGTAGTTAATTATCATTAGTGGGAAAATGATAGGTGCATGAAAAAGGGGAGAAGACATTCTATGACATCATCATACCATGTTTAGACAACTCTATTTCACTAAAGAATCCGATGGGGAGAGCTTGCTGATTGCTCTACATTTAGCCTTTTGGTAAAATTACAACCTATTAGCCAATATAATTATTAGATACAAGGATGGTGCCAGTTGGAATATGTGGAGTAATAGATCTCACGGTTTTATTTGAGCACTCCGGGTAACTTCTCTCCCCTGTGTGCCTTGGAAAAAGGGCCGGTTACCCTCCTCTCTATCCTTATTCATTTGGGTCGCACTAAGTCTTAGCTGTCAAACACTCCTGCTCTGAAAGCACTTTAATAAACACTGCGTGTAATTGATTTCCAAGGTAACAAAGCAAGCCAAATATTTGCCTATATGACAATTAGATTACTTTAGGCCTGGCAGTAAATGCTGCATTGATTACATAGGGTGGGTGTTTGGATAGTGTCTTCTTTGGCTGCGCAGATGCTGATTGCAGAGGTGCTTCCAATCTGGAATGATAAGTAAAGACAGGCAGATGGAGGCTTCCTTCCCTACATTGTTTCCGAACGTTACTTTGCCTTCTTGGTAAATCCACTAGCTCGGTACATTTTAACCGATGCGTTTATAATCCTGCCATCCCTACCAAAAGGTGTCTTGGCTTCATAATTACAAACCAGGAGTGTGCTGAGAAGAAGCCTTTGGTTGTATAGATTTTGCTTGTCCTTCTGCCATATATATAGCAGAAGTTGGATATGTTTATGGTTATTTTTATCCACCTAACCGCTTAGTACCACTGAAACCTTTACAGGATGAATATATTTAATATCTCTTGCTTTTGGGTCATCTCTATTGTGTTGTAGCAACCAATACACGATCAGCTATGAAGCAATCAATACTGTGTGACTTGTGGATGAGGATTTCCACTTAGTTTGCAATGGCAACCATCACACCTGCAGATAAACAACTTTA
The DNA here is from genome assembly GCF_027358695.1 of Spea bombifrons. Lineage (NCBI taxonomy): Eukaryota > Metazoa > Chordata > Amphibia > Anura > Pelobatidae > Spea > Spea bombifrons. The sequence goes on along the minus strand of NC_071089.1, from coordinate 11,868,776 downwards.
ATGGAACACAGTTTTCCTCATTGCTATACTTCACTATCCTAAAACACACATTCCTGGTTAAGAGTTATGTATAAGGTTATTTTCAGCTCATGTATGCTTAGGGATCAGAAGTTTTCTCCACAAGTATTTAAGGGCTCCTTGACTTTGGTTGAGTTAAATTGTATAGACAACAGAAACTTTTTTTTCCCTCTCAGACTAAAATGTAAGTAATGAAGTGAGGTGTTAGAACGTTGCTGGTATTTGAGCCGAGTCTTTCAGGGTGGGCTTTTTTGCGCTATTCGTCATTAAAATAGTGTGTGGCCGTGGTGCTAGTCTTTTACTTTCTTGCCCCAGAGATGCATTCAGAGCTTAGTAAGTCCTTCATTTGAAACGTGATGGATGTTGCTGATGAAGAACGTCCATAATGTCGGGTTGCTTGGCTGGCAAACAATCCAACTAAATGCTTTATTGATGTGGCTCCAACATTGCTTTTGGTGCTGGCTACCAGAATCAACAGTTGGAAATCTTGTAGCTCAAATAATTTGCTCATATGTACGACAATCCAGTCCAGTAGGTGCCCTCCGCATTCTTACCTGGAATTACATTACATTTCTGCCTTAACTACCCTTATAAACAGTTTTAACCCCCCTCTCTACCACGTTACATCCTCGCATGGTAGGATCTCTATCTATGAAAAGAGCTTGCTTTTTTGTAAGGAATGATATGTTTCTTGGTTCGCTGTGTTATGTGATTGTGTTGACTCAACTAACCAGGTGCCTTTTCTGTTGCTATTTGCTGTTTCTTGAAAAATCCACACTTAACATGCGGCAGGTAGTCTCCATCAACATCAGCCTTGTGTACCTAAGCAAATTTTAGCTGCCTTCAACTGAGTGACCCGAGGTACTGAGCACAGAGCTGGAAAATTCATTAGAGAGCGTTCCAGACGGTTTGTGTACCCGTCTTCTGCATCACGTACTTGCATGGATCACTGTAATATACACAGCGTTAACTCAACAGTACGTGGACGCCGGCTCTTCTGCTGCAGCGTTACCGTTTAATATAAAGTGAAATCGCTGCTAGGCCTGTGTTTGTTGTACGATTGCCAAGTGATTATGTGTGACAGTAATTTCTTTGTCCCGCTACTGACTCTGGTATCAGATATTCTAGAACCACCTCGAGACACAAATGCGTGTTTCAAGCTTATATATATATATATATATGTCAAAAGGCGTTTTGGTGCAAAAACTAAACCAGATGAGTTGCAAAGAAAATAAAAACTGAATTGCTGCCTGTTCCTAATCTTTGCAATGATTTTGCCTTTGGCCAGCTCCAAAATACAGGGTTACTCTAACCTCCATCCCTAGGATAGAACTCAAATAACAATCGACAAACGCAAAGTGCTGTCCACCTCCAAAACAGATAATTGGCACATTGGGCACTTACCTTAACTTCCGATTTTCTGCAATACGATGTATCACAGCTATTGTATCACAATTTATTGATATGAAATCTGTTCTTTTCTGTTCTTTTGAGAAATATGTTAGTTCCACATACCTAGTTACCTTACCTTAGCTGAAGAAGAAAAGAGGAGCCGACACCATCATATCTTTTAGCGTAACCCTGTCAACTATGTAATTAAATTAAACGGGTGTTTGCTAACAAGCACAGACTCCAGAATAATATATGAAATCTATAGAAATGCACAGAAATAGTGTTCTGGTGCACTTGTGGTAAAACCTGCTAAGGCGACTTTATATAGTCTGGTAATTTAGAAGTACGGGTTTGTGTACATGTGTATGCATATGTGGGCCAGTGCATATATGGGGGGGGCAAGGGGCTCCCCTGTTGATTATAGTCCTGCTGTGAGTTACGTATCTTACCTCTTTGAAGGGAACTGGCCCCTCTACAGATTTTGCGCAACCAGATTACTTTTACCAAAGCTACCTATAGTTTTGATGATAGAGCAATCAGAACAATTGTTTTGGAGATGCGAGAGGGTATTTTAGTTCAGGGAAGTTAAGATATGTGGCAAGGAAGGGATAGCTAGCAAAATAATTTCCTTCCTAAAGTTCTCTTCAATCCCCTCGCCATAACATCAGTAATGGGCTGGAATAATCATTACAGAGAACAGGAAGTTAATATGGCTGCTCCCATGGTGTATTCATTTATTTTAACATGCAAGCACCATTTCATGGGTTTGTTTATTGTAAGTTTTGTATGTAATGTAGGTTCCTCTAGGTCATTTAAGACCAACTTTTCACCTCTATGTAAAGAGGAGATGGCCCACCCAGATTCTCAAAAAAGAACACAATTCATTGTTGTCGCATTAGAACATTGACGATTGTTTCTTCTCCATCACCCGTACACACTATTGTGCCGCCACCTTCCTTTGTCCTAGTAAATCCCTACACACACACCTGTTCTGCCTCCTCCCCTCTATACAGTCATTTTAACCTTATTTAAGTTTGTGTAAACAGCCTTAATTCTAGGGAAGAAAATGTTTTTTTTCTGGCCTCCCAGAGCTGCCACTCCAAGATAAACATTTAATGCGAAAAGCAAAGAATGTGATAATATATGTGCTTGCCGGCATTGCCTTGTCTTATCTGTAAGTCTTTGTCCAGTACACCTATATTAAGGTATCGTGTTCCTTCAGCCCAACAAATTCCTGCTTAGATCCACATGCCATTCGCATTCTCAGCCTCCAGCAACCTAAGTCCCTTAATGCTGTTCTTACTAAGGTCACGTTTTAGGACAGTGTCCATTTGAAACATTCCCTAAGACTTTGCTATTGGCTAAACTGTAAGTTAGTGCATAGGTTGGTCATCATGGAAGTTCAACGCTTGTGAAGTTTTCTTGCGAGAAGTTGGCTGTCCATAATGCATGGGTAATGCAAAGAGATGCCACACAAGAAGTCCCACTCACCTAGCACTGTATTATTTGGGGTCAACTTAGCCCTTTACTCAGGAGAAAGTCACTGGAGTTCCGTCTTTACAGTGAAGAAAATAGATATACCTGTATGAGCCAAGGAGAACATTGAGACTTTAGTCAACATTGATACCTTGTATTGAGCCAACATAGAGTCACATAAGCTTCCTGGGCCTCAAGATCTCTTCCTTCCATCTGAAAAAGTGACCTCTAAAGGCCCAGAGGCTTGGGTGACTTTCCATAATTTCCTCAAGAAAAGGATAAACACTCCGCTATTATTTATTTTGCATAACCTCATTTTAAGTCCCTTGCTTTCCTTTAAGTGTAATTGTAAAATAACCCTTACAGATGGCGTTGTCTCCTATACTGAATTAAGGTTTATCTATCCACAGTCTGGGTTGTAAAACCGTTACCCAGCACACATAATTTCCTTCGAAACGGACGACACGAATATATGTTTATATACGTTATTTCATACTCACTTTTTCTTATCTTCCTGGAAATGTCCTGAGAGAATTCTGGGAAGACGAGCTCTGCTTTAGGGAACTAGATGTCATACAACAGAGTACGTTCGGCCATGTGATACACGTTGTAAAATTTACAGCGCTTAAAATACGGTAGATATTTCTGTAGGGTAGTGACCGGGAATGTGGTAAATCTCATTTTAATCTACAGGTCTTGTAAATTCTCATGAGCTCAGTCCACTGACATTTCTCAGATCACAGGCTGGGAATGAAGCGATAGTTCTAGTTATTCAGGGCAACAAAAGAAAGACCCAGAATTCTAACATTCTGCTGGCGTATTCCATTCTTTTTCAAATTCTTACAATATTTTTTATCAGTCATTTTTTAAATAGAAAATGCTCTCAAGCAAAAACCGAAGCGTCACATGTTGTTGAGTGTGGGTCAAAGGAGAGGGCTTGATGAGTCCAAAAGCCTACTGGGCATATTGATATACATGTTGTTGGCTACATGTTAGGCAAATTAACTTGTAGGTTCTTATTTGACTGTAGTTTTTAGCAAAATACACATCATTCGGTACAGTTTGCAAAAAGAATTCTGTTCCTAAGCTAGGCCTTTTCTGTTATTTTCAAATACATTTCTTGAACTACTCCATGTCTCATTATCAACGTGTATGTTTTCCTGCAGGTCTGTCGGAGACATTAAACCTGTGGAAGTGTGTGGTTCAGCTGCTGCAGTGTGAGGATCAGGACGTCCGAGACACAGCTGCAGATATTATCAGAGTAGCTCAGCGAAGCAGCTTGTCTGGATCAGGTAGGAACATAAATGTTATCAATATTATTGTATTATATGCATTGAAACCCTGATACTGAACACTGAGTCTGCGTCTTCCCACCCCCACTCAGGCCGCGGGCCCTTTGGCTTCCCGCCCCCGCCCACTCCGCGGGCCCTTTGGCTTCCCGCCCCCGCTCAGGCCACGGGCCCTTTGGCTTCCCGCGCAGGCCGCGGGCCCTTTGGCTTCCCGCCCCCGCGCAGGCCCTTTGGCTTCCCGCCCCCGCGCAGGCCCTTTGGCTTCCCGCCCCTGCGCTCTTTGGCTTCAGGCCACGGGCTCTGAGAGAGAGAACAGTATCTGCGTGCCCCTCGTGTAGAGGTCTAACAGCTGTGCAGTGGCTGAAGACTGTTTTATCAGAAGTGTAAAAGAAAACTTGCTTAGTGCAGCATTTCCTAATACCGACAGAATTAGTCAACTCTGCTCCTGTTTGGTTTCTTCATCAAATTTTCAACATACCAAGTAACATATTGCATAAACACAGCCTTCCTCATACACAGCATCCATTGAAAATCATCTAGCAGTTCACGGATTTTAGATGCGGGATTGGTCACAAACGATCAGCACTTTATCCTAAACATGGAAAATCTGGAGGAACTGACCAACCACTGGTGTTTACGATTTATTTTAAATATATCACCACTTTCCCAGGCTCTGTATTTGAGTTCCATTGGATCAACAAACCGCAAAGATTGTGGAAACTGAAATTGCTTTAGCGTGCTGAGGATAGTAGAATGAAATGTTAAAATGCTTTAAACATATATTTAACTTACTGAAGCGGAGCCTTGTTTACATAAATTAAAAATATGCATGGTTAGGGGACAAGCATGCAAGAAGAAGAATTTTTTGGGAGAATGGGTCTCTTAAAGGAACAGTGTCATTGAAAAATGGTATTCTTATTTTTAATGTACCGTACGTTGAGGTTCTTTTCGTGTGTACTACAATGCATTGTACTGAATGCAAGTTGGTTCTTACATAATAACATAGCATACATGTGATTGGCGGCTGCTACTCACAATGATTTCAGTGGGAAGGCATCTCCCATTGAGTAGAATGGGAGTACTACTGAGCGTGTGCAGGAAGCATACCATGGTAGGCTCCTTACACTGAGTAGGCATCTGGTGGAAGAGGTAAATGGCAAAATGACTGAAATTAGCATTCACCATGTTGGGAAAAGTGTGTAAGTAGTTTAAAATATGTATTAATGTGATAAATGTGTTGTATTCTATATAACAAAACTAAAAGTTTAGAAAGCTCTCACTTATGCTTTTATTTGACCCATAGTTGCTTTTATTTGATTGATATCTTGTCGCCAGTCAGGGATGTTTGAGTTGAGGCGCAGTTAAAAGAATAAATACCATGAAAGACACCAACTGAACATTAAACATTTCCCGCTTGCCTGCAATTCAGTTTTTCCTCTTGCAGGAACTACATTATGATGACACCCAACATTTTATTTGCCTCACAGGGGGTCAAGTTTAGAGCAAGGGCTTGGGGCAGGACCATCCACCTTCCTCCCTCCACCTTCCTCCCTCCACCTTCCTCCCTCCACCTACCTCCCTCCACCTTCCTCCATCCACCTACCTCCCTTCACCTTCCTCCCTCCACCTACCTCCCTCCACCTTCCTCCATCCACCTACCTCCCTCCACCTACCTCCCTCCACCTTCCTCCCTCCACCTTCCTCCATCCACCTTCCGACCGTGTTCAGCCACCTTGAGATGTACTGAAGCAGAATGCTAGAATAGGACGTCCTATTGAGAAGCTCAGCTTCAATGCATTGCAAGGTAGCTCGGTGGGTGGTCAGGGGAGATCCTCTGGCCCATGATTACTGCTGGCTGCCAAAGTATTGTCACGCTTAAAAAGGGAAGCACGTCAGATATGCATTATGTGTTACTTATGCTTTCAAACTCTATTATAAATTCACAATAGATGTTTTTATTTTTAAGCCGAACAAAGTTATGCACTGTGAGTCCCATCCCTTTTACATGTCGTACCCAGTATTTTTCATTAACTTTCAAGAGTATTGAATTACGTTAAACTTTGCATGGCTTTGAAACAATTTTAAATATCTTTAATTGCGAGATCACCCTGAATATTGACTTGGCTTGAGGATAATTTTTTGTATTTGTATGCTCTTATAATCAAAGCAAGCCATTTCAGAATCCTTGACCAGTCAGAGTGTTCTTTTGCCTTTCATCACTGCTATGAGGTTCTAATTTCTCAAATTCTCAAGATTTATTATTTATTTATAAAACGCCAACCTATTCCGCAGGGCCGTAATTACTCAATTTGCTTTATATCCTGTATCACTGGGTGGAATGTTTGAGAGCGTGTGTTGCCACAAAACCCTGGTTTATATGGACTCTAGAGCGTATTAATTCCATACCGCCTGGCTCGGTTCTTGATTACCTGTACACGCTATGCTCTGTTCCTTTCTGTTTCCAAGAGATTCGCCGTAAACCCTTTTCCTTCATGGAGGCTGATTTACGTTACATGCTATCTGCATGCCAGCCTGATTTTGGCTTTAAGGGAGATGATTTTATCAAACACTTATGCCAGCGTTTGATATTGTGCTGGCACATTGCAGCTGCCGTTTATTAGCTCCTATACAAATACTTGGTTTATCTATAAAAGTAATTTGTGCATAATGGTTAATAATGAAGTTTATTACATTATTTGTTCCACAGTTTAGAATTGTAGTTCTACGATAGAATCAGAACCGATGGCCTGTTCATTCTGTCCATTTTTCCTCCAGCTGTGAGACTTGACTTGTTGATCTATCCATACGCCTGGGTCTACAAATCGGGGGTACCTTTGTTGGAGGGTGCAGTTGGAGACAGGCCATGGGTTCACCCTTCTCTTACTCTCCCTTTCCAGCTATCTGGCAATGTGTTGAATGAGAACTTTGGGATATGATTGCAGCGCTCCGGCTCAGGAAATCCTGAGGTGGCCATGCAGGATTTGTGATTCTGGTCCTTAGTGCAAAAACACTGACCTTGATCGGCTTCACAGCTCAGCGGGACGGTCAGGGGAGATCAACGCAAAAGCGGAACGTTGGGAGCAGCTCAATGGGGCCAATGTCCCAAACACTGCTGGAGACTATGAATTATGGTGATGCTTTTGAGTAATAGGCTAGATCTTGGCACAAAAAAAAATCCTCTGAGAATATATCACTTTTTACAAGTATCTGCGTAATGTCACAACGCACATGGCAATGCTGTTTCCTGCAAAGTGACGTAAACATCACAGTGCGCGCCCCTGCATACAATACTTCCCTGCTCATCTAATACACCTTTGTATTGAAGCTGCACTGCATTGAAAAACATGTACTTCAGCCAAATCAGTTACCAAATAGGTTCCTCCACTTTGGTAACTGCTACCAATTGGACTGAAGTAGATGACTACTTCATCTTCATCTCTAGAAGAGTTAGCCCGTTAACAGAGATCTTTGCGAAACTGCAAGAGATATAAACCACTCAGTGACAAAGGTGTTGGCCATTGCATCACATTTGGGTCTCAGAGTTCTGTTTTTCCAGTTGGGTTTTGCTGGGCTGACCAGTGTGGGGTTTATTGCGGTTAGCCTCACTTTATTGATCTACCATGCATTGAGGTGTAAACCTCTGGAGGTTTGTTTTATTACTGCCAGTGGGAGGACAGACACAGGAAGGTATTGTATTCACTTTCTGTAAATGCAGATTTCATCCCTTTGAAATCTAATTGAATTACCGATCCATGGCTGTGCAGAGTCTAGACCAATTCACGCTAATACGGGTCTTTCGCAAAGGTTTAGTTTGGGGTTACATTACCAAAGAGTAATGACGGCCATGGTCAGGACCTGAAGAAGGAGAGACCATCTGTACCGCGGTCATGTGATACACCGAAGCTTGCATTTTTACAGTGATAATTTATACCATGTGGTGTAATATGGAATACAGTCTGGGCCCCATCAGAACAAAGTGGGAGGTGAGCCTGAGCGAAACTGTATTCGCTTGGGAAATTTTTTGAGTAGTTTATTGCAATCTGGCATAGCCTTGCAGTGTTTTGTTCTAGAATAACAGAATTTTCTGCCTGTTTTTGCCTCCTTACACTTGTAGTAATGTAATACAGCGTGACACTGTGTTCCTCTGCCTATGCTGACTCAATGTGAAGTATGTTGTGAATCAGAGCAGATCGCAGGTACATCAATTAACCCCTGAATTCCTGTGAAATTTAGAGGGACACTCAAGCCATCACATGCATATAACTGGCAGGTCCCTTTAAATTTATGTGGTGACCCCATGTGGGATTTTGGAACATTTACCCCCTTCCTCAACCCCTGCAGTTTCCGTTCAGTGATGTATGGTCACCATGGGTGGAAAGTGCTGTCCCATACAGAAAGTACTTTAGCACGCAATATTCTTTGTGATGCTATCCTGGGACATTAAACTGTGCCTTTAATTCTGAAAATCATATTCCACCTATTGCACAAATACACCAGGTTCTCCCGTCTGGGGCAGGTCTCATCTTGAAGCTTTATATTCAACGAGAATTAGGAATGGCCAGAGGAGATTGCATTTACTGCTTACCTATAAATTATACCATTAGAATGACAGGTGTAAGGAAATGTTTTATTTTTTTCTTCCTTTTTTGTGTTCGGTTTGCCCCATGGTGTCAGATACCCAGGTGGTATGTTAATTAATATCGGCATTGAATTAGACTCATGCTAGGTCATGTCTGCAGAAACATATTTGCATTCCAAAGAGCATCTAATACGGTCGAATCGTAATCATTTTTAAACCAGTTCTGGAAAACTGAGAAAGTCTATTGACTCATTGAGCTTTAAGGAAAATAATGCAGACACATATATAATTTAGGCATAATTACCTTTATAAAATGCTAGCGCCTCCCGTCACCACCCCTGTTTGATACGTGCAGTAGCATTTGTCAGATATATATGAATACTTTCAGAAAATTACTCTGATGACAGATGATAAAAATGGTGTTGCGGCAAGTAGGATATATGTCTGTTACAGGAATTACAGTAATTGGAAGGTGTTTTCCTTTCGCGTATTTGAATAAATATACCAACTTTACTGTCTAGGGCTGGCAACATTCACTCCAAGAGGCAAGTCCAAGGGCAGCTAAAGGATCCAATAATAAGCCAGTTGAGAAAAAAAATGGCAGATGATACCCTTTAAAGAGCTCTTCCACATGGGGGGCATCTTAAAATATGAAGTTCTGCATCATGTAGAGAGACGTAAAAGAAAGCTGTCATTTTATTTTTCTCTTTAATATAAAAGTTTAAGTACTACAACGCTCTCCTGTATGTATTACATCACAGCAGTCTGACCACCTAGAGCCTTGGCCACTTAACCATTTCATGCTCATTCATATGAAACAGCAAAGCTTTACAGACCTACATTTACACCGTGAAGGCCAGTGAGTGTGAGTGAGGTGTTCTGTGTGATGAACGTTATTAGAAGACCTTAAAGGTAATGTCTGTGATGTCAGAGATGGGCAGGCTTAGCAATGAAGACAGACAGGATTCAGAGCCCCCCAGAGAAATTTTTTCAACAGCAAAATGATATGTTGTTTTAAAAAGGAATCGGCATATTTAAGATGGCAGTAGAAACATTATTAAATACTCATCTACAGACACCAGACACGCCAGAAGGTTTTTTTCCCCTGAGAAATCTCATGGTGCTGCCACAACCACAAGGCATTCTGGGTAGGCGCATGCAAATAAGGTTAACAATTATGACCTTTTGCCTCTATATCCACTTTATACATGGATCCCTTGAAAGTAATTGCCCGCCGACAAAACTCAGGAAGAGGTGCAATAGCCAAATAAGGTGATTATTGTTGACCTTATTTGCATGCGCCTACCCAGAATCCCTTGTGATTTCTGAGGGGAAAAAAACAAGCCTTCTGGCTTGTCTGTAGATGAATGTTTAATAATGCTTCTACTACCCCCTTAACTTTAAGTAGAATGGTTTTCCATCACCTTTACCCACCATAACTTATGTAATCATATTTAAGATGAATTCCATATTAGTGTATCATATAAAAATCTACGAATGTTGGGAAAATGTCTATTTAGAACATCACCTATAATATCCAGTCTTGTTCGAAACTAAGACTGAATAGAAAACCCATACAGATCATACAGAAAAATCCAGCTAGCATGCCAGAGGTCTATATTACGCTAGACACCCTAGTGGCCAAGTATGGAACTGAACGATAACAAGATGCTTGAGGGTTTTAGATAGCATGTGTTATTAAAGGGGCAGTGCCTATTATCCACGTCCTATGTGCTGGAGCTGGCTGGTGCTTAGTGTAGTAAATGTGCACTTTAGTAAGCAGGAGATGTATTCAGCCAAACACAAGCTTAGGAGCTCGAAGGCAAATAAGCGGGGTGCAGAATTCCTCCATGTATTTGGAAGGGGAGACCAAGACCTACCCCCAAGCAAGCAAAATGACTTGTTTTTCAATTTTCAGGTTTAGGTTAGACAACCCCAGACTGGTGTCCTATTCAGATGGCCCCTGCCTTTATGTTTGCCCTGTTTGATATTATTCTGTTTTGTTCTCTGTTGCATTTATATATTTTTTCCCCCACAGCTGCTCCTCGACATTTGTCAGACAACAGATATTTACCAAGTTTGTAATGTATAGGATGCACGCTGTTGTTGACATTTGGTATTATGGGCTCCTAGTTCCCTGATGTGTGCTATGTGCAGACTCAGCCAGCTATGTGTTTAACGTGTCGGACACACAATACTCCAGGTACAGAGCGAACAGCGTTTCAACTCATTAGCGATGACCTTGTTTGCACCACAGTCCCTGAATGTATTTTCAGGACATACATTTCATTTCCAGGAAGACGCCTGCTATCAACGTTTACCTTGAATAGTCCTGGATCGTTACATACACGTGATAACTAAATGGAAACATGTTACACGTAGATTCTTGCAGCAGATATAGTTCTCATTAATACTGAATGCATTTCAGGCTTGCTATGCAGTATCATGCCGAGAACTTCCCTCAGTACAGCTTTTATTTTGTTACTTGAAATTTAGATTGTAAGCTCTGACACACAAGGCTACATTTTGTGTTTCCTTGCTTATCAACTACATCAATGTATGGCTCTGTGATATATGCTGGCTCCTTAAAACTAATCACTTAGGTTAGTAACGTTTAAAAAGATGTTTTAGGGTATAGAGTTTTGGGTTATTTTTTGGTGCCATAAATGCCCTGTTCACATTCCCTCTTGCACTTTGTTTGTGTCCCTGGCATTGTTTAGTGGGGTTGTTGCCATACCTGGGAATTTTCCAGCTCCGGGATGCGGGTAGAGGGTCTGATGTTTGAAATGGGGCCCCAACATGTTACCCTGCAAAGCTCCCTACTTTGGGTAAGTCAAGCTTCTTGTCCGGTGCTACAGCCGCTCTGTTAATATTGGTTTGAAAGCCTTCATTGTAAGCCAAGGGCAAAAGTTAGCACATTGGGGGGCAGATACCGTAAACCAAAGGGGAGGTCCAACGGAAGGAAAGATTTTAAATCTAGCGCTGTATACGGTAAAGTAGGTTATCATAGACAAAAACCTGCTTTCATCTCATTTCATGCCAATAAACTTCCTTTACCTGCAGAGGCGGCCATTGTTGTCAGTGAGATATTTTGGGTGACTTTCCTTACTAATATGCAGCTGCCAGAAAGCGTTATATAATGCAGAAACTAGAACAGTTTTTTTTTATTATTATTTTAAAGCACGGTATTTTCCAAGATGTGTTTTGAAGCTGAGCTGAGTAATAACATTTAGCAGAAGTTCCCCTTTAAGGATTGTGTCCACATGTTCTGGGGCGATTGTCTGAGTTTACAGATCTCCGTGTCGTATGGCGCGTTGGGCTTTAATCTATAGTTCTCCGCGTCACTGGAAGGGCCCTTAGAAGCGCACAGAGCGGGGGCCCAATTCTGCCAGTCTGTGAAATCCCTTTCCCACCGCTCCAGATGCCTTCGCTCGCATTGGAACAATAATATTTTTCTGGTTTCTTCTTCTATTTCCAACTCAGAATTGTGTATTTAATGCGGCCGCAGAGCAGGACAGCTGCGGATTTTTGCGGTTGCTGAATAATGTTCCATATTTGAGTGAGGCACACAATATATAATTATATATGGTTTTTACTTTTTTTTTTTTTCCAGTTTATATTTCCAGGCTACTACTAAACCCCAAGCACCATAACATATGTTTTGGTTTGATTATTCATGTGAAGAAGAAAAAACTTGCGTATTTCCGTTAAACAATAATCACAAGATGAATAGTACGAAGGTTATAGAAAGGTGAACTGTACGATGTGTGTGTAACCGGGGCAGGAGGTAGCAGGAGCCGCGTCTAGAACATCATACAGTATTCTGTAAGAAGGAGTCATTGTCTGATGCAACACTAACACATTATGGATTTTTCTTAAAATATATATTTTTTCAGTGGTGTGTTAGCTTGTATTACTGTATTTGCTTGATTATAAGATGACTCTTACTTTGGATCTTATTGAAAGAAGAAGAAAAAAAAGGCCTGAATATCAAAACCGGTGTTTTTGCCATAAAATGTGTAATCATCACGACACCAAACAGATTATCTGCAAAGTATAACAGAAAAAAAGAATCTTGTATCCTCCCCGCCTATCAGTCAGCGGCTCAGAGATGAGGAGCACGTCTTTAGCAACATGTCCCATGATCGGTCAACCTTACGGCAGCCTTAGATTGATCAGCTTGATCAGCAAATTATTTGAGAACATTGTGTTTGAACACACTGGGGCCAAACACTACTTTCCCGAGCAAGAAGCTATGGGCCTGACAACTGGCTGGGTTCTATGTATGCCTACCGATATTTATATTACTGAGAAAAGCATTTTGTAGAACCGGGCCCTCTTTCCCTGATGTATCACTTTGTCTTAGTCTGTCGGTTCTTGGTTTGTCAGACCCTTTGAATGTATGGACTGTAAGAAGCGCTGCGGGAATAGTGGGCTCTAGATAAATGATAAAAAAAATATTTACGCAATTTAATGTAAGAAACATTATTAGCGGTGCCTGTGCTTATTATTGCGACTTCTTGGGCTTGTATGTATGTGCAATGTTTGAAAAATGGTCCTACGATAGCCATACACAGAATAGTTCAGCTGGTGCTGATTAACGAAAGAGCCCAAAAATATATGGCGACTTGGTCATACTCAAGTAACGTGCTTTACATTAATTTATATAGCAGCAGCAGATTCCGTAGCGCTGTTACAACAAAATCACACCAAGTAACAAACTGGTACAAAAGGAGAGGAGGACTCTGCCCTGGCGAGCTTACAATCTAGTCTAGACAAAATAGCACGCTTATCCTGTGTCTGCCACCTGTTGACTGGCCGCTGTTTGCTGTCTCATTTTTAACTGCGCTTTAAAACACATCGCTGTTTAGAGATTACTAACCTTTTTTCTGGTGCTGTGGCCTTTGGCAGTTTTAGCTTTTATTATTAACTTGTATTTATATAGCACCCACAGGTTCTGCAGCGCTGTACAATAAGGTGCTCTATATATGTGGAATTGGCTGTGCACAGGCTGCACTCTCTATTTATGGACATCATAGTGTGAATAGAAACCGTTTAACAGCCGATAACATCTGAATTTGGCACATCAAGACTACCCTCTATTTCCTGCTGTGAAAAAAAATGTAAACTTGTTCGCCTTTTGGTCTTGCCTTATATTCTCCCCCATTACTGGGGAGGAAAAATTGTGCTTTCTTAAGCACATAGATTTTGGATTATTTGTTTTATATAGCACCATCATATTCCACAGCGCTGTACAATGAGTAAACAGGACATAACAAGTAGTATAAAACATAACAATTTGACTTACAGAAGCAACAGGTAAGATGGGCCCTGATCAAAGCTTACAATCTAGAGGATTAGTGTACTCGTATCACTCTCGGGAAGCTCGGGACAATGTGTCTGAGCTTCTATAGTCTCTCTCACATAGTGTACCCTAATTTAACCGTAGCCTTTTACACTCAGATATGCTCGATTTAACCAAAAACCTGCAGACGATTTGAAACTTCATCATAGCACACTTCAGCGGTGAGTCATGGGGAAACAGAACAATGCAAATTAGTGTTCACAAAACAGCATCAAAGAATGTCGAAACCAAAGAATTCTCAGCACAGCTCCGGTTTCTTAATTGCATCTTGGGCGCTCGCCAGCACGACAAAATTATAACTATTATTTATCTAAACAATGAGCAGTTTATTACGCTGCAAGTAATCATACATCAGGGTACGGCAGGGAGAGCCTCGGAACAAAGACTTTGCTTAAAATAAATAAAGTCCTGGTATGTAAATATTTTACAAAGTTTATTAAGATGTTGTTCCTTCGCAAAGCGGCAGCTAGCTGTTCACAGCAAGCCGAGCTGTATTTAAGCATTCCTAAACACTGAGTAAGCAATTGTACCGAAGCCAAGGCAAGGAGGCAGGCGTTCTGATGGCAGAGGTCTGATCATTAACGTTAGCCCGTTTTATTCTGGTGCCAGCGTGAGATAAGACTGAAATGAGGGTCACTTAGGCAGACATCTGCGGCAAATGCTGTTCCGACAAACACCGCAACATCTGCCTGCGCCGCTGGTTCCAGACCGGCGAGAACATTTTTCCATCTGATGCGCAGTCCGCTGATCTTCGTGACTTCTGCATGAACGTGTTTCTGGAAGTCACTCGTAAATGCTGTGCAGGGATCCCCACGGGAGATATTTAATGTATTATATGCATGTGATCCGTTAGTGCTGGGAACATTTCTACCATATATTTATAAACTTCCACGGGGCGATAAAATATATGTTTTTTTTGGTGAATTAAATATAGTTTCCGTGATTGTTACCACAAAGTTTTGCTATTGCGGTGTGTATAAAGAATGTTTCTGATCTCTGTGTGAATACATTGTGGGAATTTACCATGTTGTGAAGCTAGACTAAAATTGGCACGTATTTAAATGGCCAGGCAAGTCGACTTTTAGGCATCGTTAAATTATCCAAGCTAGTGTCTTTTGTTTTCCCTTGAAATTATTTTTGTGACATTTGAGTAAAATCTAAGTGATATAATGTCCTTCACGTAAGATTACAAATAGCCATTCTCACATTCATATAAGATCCGGTAATTGGGGTTTTTGCAAATAACTATGGTTCTGCACTCTAAAATATTTCAGCATCTTCCAAAGAGGCCAAACATATCTTAATAGTTTAATGGCCATTTAAGTATCCTTCACATGAGTTTTGGTGCCCATTAAGTTGTCTCTCCCCAGTGCCCCCCGGATCCTTAAAGGGGAACTCCCACCGTTTTTTTATTACTAGTATCAGATTAAAAATAAGTGTTGCCGTTTCCTTACCAGTTCTGGTTTCTGCATAATGTTTTCAGGCAGCTGCATATAAGCCGTTTGTATGTGTTCTATCCCAATCTACTACACACACACTCCTTGAAACTGAGTGTGGGAAACGGTAGAATGGCTCAGTCTTAAACACTGAGCCGTACAGCGGCTAATGAAAGTCCACAGCGGAACAGACTTCGTATGCCTCAGCCTCCTGGTCCGCAGATAAATGAATTTATTGGAGATAAAACAAGGTTTTTGTCAACACTGACCTACTGTATACAGCACTGGGGTTTATGCTCAAGGAGAAAAATGGGATGGGTCGGTAATCTGGTCCTTCTGTTAGGACCGAAGCACTGAATTGTAGAATGCTTTGGCATCAGTGACTTCTCCTCTCTGTTTACCTAATTTTAGCCCTGTTTAATGAGCGAGCACCTGGGATGGTGCCAGCTTCACCCTCATGTTTGTGACGTGGAACGTAAGTGTGCCAATTACCCTGTTATTTTCCATGACAAGCGTGCACTTGAGTTCTATAAATGAAATTGCACCATAAACAGCAGTATATGCCTGCCGATTCGGTGACTGGCATTATGTGATGTTTACACAACCTTTCTGTGGCTGGACTCATATTTATTTTTAAGTACGTGGATCTCGGAATATTTTGTGTGATCTTTAGTGGTATCAAATCAGCATTGGTGCGGCCCCCCCGCAGGTCTGCTTCAGAATTCCGCTTTCATCATCATGCGTGTTTAGAAAACGATACCACGCAAAACACGGTCTCCGCCAACCACTTGAAACAAGTCAAGTCCCCCTGTACCAAAATATAACATTTCACACCTTCCAACATTTCCTCCTTCTCCGCCCTGGAATAGATTATACTTTGCAGGCTATGCGTGTGTGCCCATGTACACACGCTGTGAAAATATGTTTCTTTTAGCATGAACAGGGAAATTAAAAAGAAAGCCCGTCTTGATTAATTTCCGTACAGCACAGAAACCCAACAGTGGCCTGTTCAACGAAAGAAATTTGTCCCATTCATTTTGAGTCCTCGGAGGCTTCTTTGAAGCTCCAGAACTTAATAAAAAACAGCTATAACTGTAATAATTTAAGCTGTCATCTTTTCTCTTTAGAAAAAAAAAATGTATATTTATTTTTTATTTCATGTCCCAGCAGGGGCTATCCTATTGCCGGCATAATTATTTCAGTGTGGTTTTAAATATAGTTCAAAGTGCGATGCATCACACCATCCTATTCATAGATCCGTAACCGAATACTATTGTGACAGATACAAGTGTTAAAATCTATTCTTGGTCAGATAAGATCCCTGAGCAATGCACGCAGCAGGGCAGATACTCAGAAACATTTGCCTCGGGGTGTCTGCATACACAGGAATGCAATATTTTATTTTTTTCTGGGGTAGGTAAGCCTGGAACGGCCACAAATGCATAGAACTCATAGAACATCACAAATATAAAGGATTGCAGGGCAAGGAGCCGGTGATAAGGTTATGATGAGGGGAAGTTCGTGGTGGTGTGCTTTCCATAATTTCTTTGTCATGGTTCAGCATAAAGCGCCCGTGTCTGGTACATTCCAGGCAGGAATGAGGCTTAAAAAGCTTGTTTCACAAGAGAGTATTATCTTACCCTCTGCATTAGATTAATGGTAAAACGATCCCATCATGGAGATCCAAGATTAAAATTTATCCCTTCCAGGTGCAGGCCGTTATATCTGATCTTATTCTACGCCATCACATGATGTGTTCAGACACAGCCAAGTCTGCGGACCTTATAGAACCCAGTGATAGACATCCATGTTCATTAATTATAGCATCTAACTTATGTAACCATCGAGTGATGCAGTCGTTTTTGTTTAGTTTGTTCTCTACAAAGAAGTGGAAGAATCCAGTCTCTAGAAGTTAGTATCCCAATCATCAGTGTGGGCTGCATCGAGTAACTTAAATCTGCCAGATATACATCTCTATACTGTACTCACGTTATATGTAGATATATCAATCTACAGATTTAAGGCCAAATTGTTTAGTTCCTTGTGTGTGCTTTCTGGACATTGAGTATGTGGCGTGCAAGTCCAGCTAGGCTTGCGTCATGAATAGCTCAACCGCTCTTATATTCATATAGTGGAGCGCTATAGGCATCAGATGATAGTTTGGGTTTTCAGTCTTTTTGCCCCAAACCAGATGCCCAGTCAAGCGGTATGAAGACAACTCTACGAGGACGGGAATGGGGAATGTGAGTGCATGAGAAAAGGGACTGGTGGTGTTTGTGCTGCTCATGTTCTCCTCTCTGTGCGGGAACTTTCTGCCAAACTCTCTGAACGGATTTTCACCAAATTAAATGGCGACAGACTCTTCATATTATGGAAGAAAAAATAAAAATGTCCAACTGGAGAACCACAGCACTTGATTTTATTTATTCTGTGCCAGCTCTGCCTGAATATTCCTTTGGCTCTATTACATTATGTCATCGATTTAATTCCCAGGACTAGTTGTCTTCTTGATGATGAATAACGAATTCTGAAGAGCAGTGTCTTGAAATTCCAACTGCTTTCTCAATAATTCTCTGAGCCTTGCTTGAATACCAAAAACTACCATAGTAAGAGAATAAATTGTCATAGCCCCCCTAAGACCAACAGATCAGGATACCATGCCCCATTTTTCCTTATATCTCTAGATTTTTAGTTTTTGTGCCAGACCATGCATTTCAGTCCAATTTACAGATCTTACTACAGGTGTGAAGATATGATTCATTTCCTGAATGTTTCCACTTTACTCCTAGCTGGTGATTTATGCAGAAGAAGTTCTCCCCCAGATCCTACACAATACTGTACTTCTAATGAGCTCCAGCCTGTGAAACGATCAGAAACAGACTAAGTGTGCCATGTGCTGGAACGGGCTCCATATGTTCTGTGCTAAATCATTTTTTTCTATTACAGCTACAGATAAAAATAGCCGTCTGAGAAGCCTTACGGGACTTTGGTTGATGATTTAGAGAACAATGTAGCGGACGAGAACTTTGCGTGTTCTATTTACTTATGAGTTCAGAACGTTGGACGTTTTATAGATACAACGAATGACACATAAAGCCCCCTGTCATTCAGCTTTTTTCAAAATCAGTCGGTACAAAAATAAAAGTAAATGCCTCAGATCTGAGTCTGAGATTTCACAGGGGTTGGGCAGAGACTCCTGGCCGGGTTAGAAACAATTCTGAATAATAAAAAGGTAGCAGCTATAATGAAATGTTGCCAACTTCCTTTCCAGCAATGTTGACGGTTCTATAATGTTCCCACTTAGCCGAAGCATTATGTCTGTGACCTGCCATCCTTCATCCTGTTATATAACTGGGAGAGGTAGGTTTGCAAGTCTCGATACGTTTAGTCAGAATGAGCCGTTTACAATAGATAGGGGACGCCTATTGAGTAAAGCGGTTTGTGAAGGTTAAAATGTCACTTTTCTTTATATATATGGGTAGCATCTGTTCCTCGGGCCCTGGCTAAACTACAACGCCTGTGATGCTCGGCTGTTTTCACTGGCAAATGTGTGAGAAGCCATTTTTACAATAGGTCAGGGGAAGCTTATTGCTTATTCCTGGTATATATATATATGCATTTATATAATAAACTTCATGACTTCATCTGGAAGCAGAGGCCAAGGTCACTGTCTGTCAGTCTAGAGACCTAGCGTTTAATGGTTAACTACAACAATGAGTAGTAAAGTCATTGCAGTAGGAAATGCGGCTACCTAAAGGACACTCATTTTAAAAATGACTCGATCAGCAAATACAATAATATCCGTGGTGTTAACAATTAATCAGACAGTTACATTTTAATTTATTTGTGACACATTTGAACTTTTCCTTTTGCATCTCACCCGCTATAACTTGTGTTGTGGTATGGAAGCTATGATAGAAGGAACGATGTACACCAAACACAACTTTATTATAAGTAGCTAAATAGTACAGGTAAAAGTATACTAAAAAATACTGTTTATTAGACTTGTGCATTCGGATTTGGTAAATTCAGTGATTCATAAGAGGCCAGACCCCCCACAAATCATACTCAATACGAAACAAAAAGCTCAGAATTTTCGTCCACGTTCTCTCACTTCTCTGCCAACCACTTCCGCCAAGAGCAGCCAACATCTGGATATGAGGCCGGGCATCTCCAGCAGCTGGCGAACAACACAGCACCCTATCAGCCACTAAATGTGTGGCGCTGGGGACTCGCCTTATGGCTAATCCTGGCCCTGCTTCCCAAATAGGTTCTCACTCATCCATAACAAGCACTAAGAAGACCTTCGTATTCCTTAAGTGTTAAGATGTAGTTGAGCCGTGGACGTCACTGTTCCTAGAGGGATACACTGGAGACACACCACAGAGCAAACTGCCATGTGTTGTCCCTTCTTTACCTAGCTCAGGGGTGTCCAACCTGCGGTCCTCCAGCGGCTGCAGGACTACATCTCCCATAATGCTCTTTCAGCTAAGGGGCTGGCTGAAGAGTATGGGGGATGTAGTCCTGCAGCAGCTGGAGGGCCGCAGGTTGGACACCCCTGACCTAGCTAATTGTTCGCATCATTCACCCCTCAATTTTCAACAAGATAATATGCAAGTTTCGCAGGTTGTAGAAAAGCTTTTCTCTAATCAATTTAGCTCTCCGGGGCCATGGATTGTAATTGAAAAGTAGCCTCTGTACTTTTGGTGAATATTCCCCAAAGCGATTAATTACAAGTTAATTAGAAAAAGGAAACTACTGCTATAATGTTTTTATGATCATCAGCCAACTGTGAGAGTCTACCCCATAGATTTACGATAGTTTAATAGTTTAATACATTTAATCTAATAACATTAAAGGCTATATATTTTATCCTCTGTTTTTATAGTTTAAAGGTATCTTATAAAGAAAAAAATGTTAAAATACAAGATGCCGCATTTTTCAGGATTTAAGATGAGACTCTAACCGAATAAATGTTGTTATTCAGTATATATTACACTTCAATTTAGTATCCAGTAGTTACGGCTGCGGGGAACCGGTTTATATGCTGCTGAAGAACTATAGTGTCGTGATAGATTTATAATGCTGGACCAACGCAACAACAAATAAAGTACCACAAGGGGCCATTAATGAAGCAGTATATGTAGATTGTGTGATTAACTTGCTGTCTGGCATCAGAGAAATGAATTGCTGTTTACGACAGCAGCATGGAGGCGATACTTGCTGCGATCACGCCAAGCACCCGCATGCAGTATGTATGTACCTGCTCTTCGCCATCATTCACAAACATGATCTCTGCTTGATCGTTTTTCATGTCTAGCTTGACTGCTGACACTAATTCTCCAATCTCGTTATCTTTGTTTTGCTAATCATCTATACAGTATATAATACCTAATCATCATGAGTGAATTACCTTTTATAAAATAATCATTGTTTGTAATAACACTATGGCATAGAGCAGAGTTTGTATGCACGCGTACCCTGCGTGTCGATAGCAGGGCGTTTCACGGGACACTCCAGCCATCATATGCATTAAAATGAATATGATAATTTACCAATTAGGTACATAATTGAGCTATCGTGATACAGGAACTCTACCTTCAACCTGTGGTATAGGAAGCACAGTCCTTAACTGGTTTTAATCTAGAACACAGAGAGTAACATTTGGATCATGCCCATCGTCTCAAACAGAATTAGCCTGCAGATTTCCAAGAGGTTCCAACTTGTCTCCCATGTTATTCGCAATTTACTTACTAGCGCTGGGAGACATCATTAGGTGACATGGCCTAAGACATCATTGCTATGCAGATGGCCCACAACTCTACTTCTCCTCAACAATAGTTGCTTAGCAGACTTCATAGAGTGAATGAATGTTAGCTGGCTAAAAGTGAACCCAGACAAAACAGTTACTCGTGGTGAGGGGACCCCAGGCAACAAAAGTATTTCGTGATATCTCATCATCACCCAACTGGCCTGGAACTTAGAGGCTCTGAACTTGTTAGTTCAACGGAGGTACGAAATCTCAGAGTGCTGATTCTGGACCACAATTTAAAAAGCAGATTTCTTCCGATACGACACCTAATTCCGTTGGATGATATGGCACCATTAATCCATGCATTCGTGAGATTACAGCAATGCACTCTACTTGGGCTTCCCAGAAAAAGAACTCCATTGCCTACAGGCAGTATGAAATGCAGCAGCCAGACTATTAACCAATCAAACGCGTTCATGTCACATAACACCTGTTCTCCATACGTCGGCTTCCAATTAAATGGCGAACAAAGGTTATGGGCCTTAAAGAACACGTTAGTTAGCCAATAGAAGAACAGATTACCAGCACACAAAACCAGACCTACAAATACATACTTTGAATAAACACGAGGCTTTAATAATGTATTTTGACCAAAAGATCATGCGGTCACCTGGCAAGGCAGTCCATGAAATCGGGTGCTAACCTCACATGCAGAGAATACAGATAATGTGAAATCTCAGATACATGAGTATTATTCATACTATATTATTAATGCACTTTGAATCGGAAGTAATTCATTTTTGTTATTTAAATCTTGAAGGGATTTGGGTGGAGGAAGAATCAATGCCCACTTAGTCTAATTTGTTTCCCATACTGCCGTGGGCTGAGGAAATGTTGGGGTGAAAATCAGCTATCTCTATCTGCTGGTGACTTATAACTCAGTGAATAAAGGTCCTGACACATACATTCTATTAACATTTTTAGATGCTTCATTTTCTTAAATACAAATCCACTTGTGTTGCTGTTGTGCAATTTGAATTCTGAATCCCATACACGAGGGGGATGTGTTCTCTGGCCACAAGTAGTAAAAGTAATCCAGTGTAGCTGAAGCCATTTGATCATTTATCTACTAGTTATTGACAAATTTTGGATTTCATGCTAAATTGCCTACAAATGTGGAAGTCCCCACAGCTTGTAATGTTATGACATGGGCCTCAACTGACCATCGGGCAAGTCAGGCAAATGCCTGGTGGGCCACTGTCCATCTGCGCCTCCCAAGCTCAAAGGTGGGTAGCATTAGACTGCATCCAGCTGGTGGCTGCACTTACATGTTATATCGGCCACCAGCTTTGAAGCCTAAGGGGCATTTTTAATTTCACCGTGAATCTCAGCATTTTTGCCCCAATCTCAAGGTGAAGGGGCAGAGTCTCAGGGTCACATTCTGGATCTGTCTTACTATTCTATGTTGCTGTGTTCGTATCTCAGACACCCACTGCTTTTGCTCCTAGTATGCTAAGGTTCATATCCCTGCTTTAATGCAGATGACTCAAATCAGTATATTTTAAATAATGTCAAGTTTTCTACAAAGGTCATTATATGAGCTGTTTGGGTAACACGTATGGCAAGTCACTTTATGTAATCTTCACAATAGGTTCTTTAAAGGTTAAAATTTTAGGAATCTTGGGGTCAGCTCAGTTTGAGAGTTCCCAGGTATGATTATGACATCATGTGAATCATTAGGGAACAAGTGCAACAGGAAGTGTTCAACATTAAAGGGAACAGGCTGGCATGTCCCAACAGTCTTTGTATTTCTATTAAATGATGTAGAAATTGTTTGTTAGTCACCGAGATGTTAATATGTAACAAATATTGTAATTAGAGTAGGGCAGGTTGTGCTTTGTCATTTTTCTTACTGGGGGTATGGAGGAACTTGTAACACCCCAAACTCTCAAGTCATTAAAAATGATGGAAATAATTTGATGAGCTGAGTCATATTTCCGGAATAATGTAACCTAAATCGTATATATGCTTCTGAGCATCATCCTAACGCTAATAGAGAACAATAGCTAATTGGTCTTGATTGTTTTAATTGTTGTTGGGAAAGACTTGCCTAAAAAGCAACTGCAACACAAACCATTTCACTGAGGACTCTTACTGTCACTCGCCTCTTGGTCAATGAACTGAGGAAAAAGCATATTTGTGATTTATTTACAAGTGAAAAAATAATAAAATTAAGGCTGTTCTCTGGCCTATACACTGCTATTTTACCTGGCTTGCATAAAGACGTATGATGCCATTCGTGTCATAAATATTTATGCAATAATGTTGCACCCTGCATGACACAAATTGTGTGTGATGCAATCGTTGCAAGGTTCCGATCTTTAAGTGGCTCCCAAGAGATGGGACCTAGCTTCACAAAGAGCAGAGGATTGTGGGTAGTCATGTGAAACAAAGAATACATTATAAAATTACTACTTAAATATGTTCCAAGTATGGTGGGAGATATTTTTTAAAGAGGGGTACTTAGGAGGTCAATTAATGTCCGGCCAATACTTCATTGAACCCCAAACCTCCTTGTTGCTGTGGGGTCCTGTTGAATGGAGCTGCTGGGTCAGGCTGGAGTTAAGCTTTATCCAAATAAATTGTTTCCCTCCAGCTAAATCCTTCATTATAAAACATATGGCACATAATAACCTCTAACCTTTTAACTCCTCGCCGTCACCTCCGTAAGAATAATCTAATGTTTTATGAACTCCATATGAAGAAAATTAAAATCATTAAACAAACTGTTGGAGCAGTCTGGAAATAATAGCCAATATGTCTTTATTCTTCGTTACTTTACAATGATGTGTCCTTTGAATTAAGGTTGTGTTATAGAACTACACGCCATGTATGAGTGAATGTACAAATCGTGCATCCTGAGACACTGGGTTATTACAAATGTCCACTATTACTGGGGTTTCCTTCTCTTTGTCCATTTATTTCAGATTTCAGGTGACAGTCTTGGGTTGGAAAGTATTTCAGATATGCAGGCGGTCAATAGTTCCCCATTAATTTCCCCTGCTGAGAATGTGGATTTATTAGTCACTTTAATTAAAGTAAGATGAGACATATAATGCTGAGAGTTTAACTGTCTCCGCTATACAGAGGTAAACGTGTTTTGAGTGCTTGGCAAGCGTAACCAATATCTTATGGATGTTATTTTTTAGCATTATTCATTGTATACAGTCCTAATGCTTTTATCAAGTAGTACAGTACTTAAAAATGTTATAATATAGCCCTTAAAATTTCAGTTGTTTGAACTGGGACATCTGTGTTGAGAATTAGGAGTATAAGCGTGACCTCACACCTTACAGGAAGTGCCGCTCAGCTTCATAGGTTTGCAAGGAGGCCCCATCATTTTATAGCTTCCTGGGCCAGTCAGTGGAGATTAGAGGATCCCCCTAAGTGACCCATGATCCCCACTGCCTGCAAAAGCAAGACGGTGGAGCAGAAAAACAGGGACTGCCAGGGAGAATGTTTTATGAATACTTGGAAATTCTCAGGGCTCAATCTTCTGTTTCTTGGATTTAGTCCATTACGAGAATCGGTGGTCAGGATCCCGGGCCACAGAAATCTCTAGGTTATGATAATTATGATGGTTAGACCTGAAACAACGAATCGATAAAATCGATAATAATCGATAACGGGAATCGTTGTCGACGATTTCCGTTATCGATTAATCGAGTGATGGATTCGTCGTTGGAGCGCTCGGCTCCTTTCACTTACCTCCGCCAGCGTTCCCCCGTTTCTGCTGCAGAGCTCTGTAGTGTCCGTCTGCTTGAAGTTACGTAATGACGGATGTGACGCGCGTGAACGATGAAGATTTGAATAAAGTTTTGCGGTTGAACGTTGTAAGTGAAACGATGCGGTAGCGGAGGGAGGGAGGGAGAGAGAGAGAGAGAGAGAGAGAGAGAGAGAGAGAGATTGATTGATTGATTGCCGGGTGGGAAACTGATGGGGCAGAGTGTGGGTGTGTGCAGGGCATTTCATTACATTATTAAATATATTTTTTTTTTATCCGATTAATCGATTAATCGAAAAAATAATCGGCCGATTAATCGATTATTAAAATAATCGTTAGTTGCAGCCCTAATGATGGTTCTGTATACAAAGTGATCCCAGTGCAACGTTTTAATATTATCACAATAGCAACCAAATGAATGATCGAATAAGCAGGAGCATTCCATTGGTTGCTATGGTGATAAGACTTTGTCATAGAAGGCAGCTTAAAGCTCAGGTAGCCCATTATTCCCACCGCACTACTGATTCTTACGGTTTGACATTTTAGATTGAAACACAGGGACTTTTTCTTTTACGTAACTTCCACATTCCATAGTATCCCTGATCCTAATTCTTACTCGTTTGTGCGTAATTCTCCCTACTAACCAGTCCCCCCCCTCCAATCTGTCCTTAACACTGCAACTAGATTCATCTTTCTCTATCTCCTCATCCGCTGCTCCGCTATGCCAGTCACTCCACTGCCTCCCCATACCCTCCAGAATAAAACTTCTCACCCTGACATACAGAGCCCTTAACAACTCCGCATCCACCCTCTCTATATAAATAAGCGTAATATAAGATATTTACCAGTAGTGCCATATTTTGACCTAGACCAACTAGGAAGGCAGGTTCTGTAAGGAAACCAGCCCTGTTCACACTACAGAGGTATGTGAGTAGCTGTCACAAACCTCCATAGTGACCTTCTACGGGCAGATATGATGTCATGGTTGAGGGTACAGTTAGGGGGCAGCACACTTATAAATACATCATGCCTTTTATTCCACTTAAGCGTCAAAAAAACGTGAGAATGGCACCTCGCTCCTGCATCGCCACGGATCGTCACAAGAGAAGCCTAACAAAAGAGCCATGAGGATGTGAATAATATCGCCGTAGGTGCAGGCATGTAGTTCACAGGAAGTGCGATAGCAGGAAGACTCCAACTCGGTCTTTGCTGAAGGATCATGGGAAGTTGAGGGATAATTACCAAGAAATCCCCCTGGATAAGTCTTTAGTAAATGTCAGGAGTGGAAAATATAAATATGAATGACTTAAAAACGGCACTTAAGTAAAAACAGTAGAAACACAAGTCTTAGGTGGTTTTCAGAGGCCCCACAAACATGTAGAGGAAGGTTATTAACTATTTTACACGTATTATGGGACTCAAGTGTTGTGGAAGAAGTTCATGTTTAGAATGCGGTGTACATGAATAATTATCTGTAATTTGAATGGTTAGGTCGGATATCACGTTTACAAACCTCTTCACGATAGCCGCATTCTTAGTTGATTTGTCAGGAACACTTAAATTAAGTGTTAGGATGAATTTTTGTCTGTTTTCTGTATAATACATTTTATACAGGTGTGTGCGGTACAAACGGAAAAATAACCTCTGTGTTTCAGCTAATGTCCTACACATTGATCCACTATTATATTTCATGCCCCTTTTCTTGACACTTTAAAGAAGTGGTCTAAGCGATGGTTAATTCCGAGCCAACGTAGAAATACATGTGATCCGATTACAGTGAGAACTGGCTAAAAATAAGGATATTCATGTCTGCCACACATGCAATGCATTTACTAAATAAATGTGATTATGGTTAAAGTTACCCCTGACATGATGAATTAATCAGCTGGCCAATCTTGAAACGTAATACATACTGGGATTCCAGATCCAGAACATACTGGGGGAAAGTGGTTTCTGCGTGATCCATGATGAGCCATGTTGCTCCATTGCTGCTAGATAATATATTTATATTTAGTAGGAAATATTTGCTCTCACATAAAAAGTTTGCCTCTGAGGCAAATAAGTGTCTTTCTCTTTTCAGTGTCAGCGTTCGGATGAGGACCATGGTTATGATTTTCCATAAGATAGGCTCTGTTTGCGTGGAGGGGGGGCATTGTATTAAAGGTGTGCGAGGCTAACTCAGAGGGGCTTAGTGCTGGCCCTGTATGCCTTTTATCCTTCTCTGCCCACGTTCACTCACTGTCCCTTCAGCTTATGCCCTATTCTCTGCCTATGTCCTGCCTGCAAACATTTTATGTTCTAGGGGCCTTTGTAAATATGCCCCTGCATATTGTATTAAGATCCTGCATGTGATGGGGGTAAAGTCCAGCTTATCTCTCCCACCGTGATTATAGGGTTATTGTTATGCCGTGGCACCTAGAACCGGATATTTCCTTGTCACCCGGCTCCTGCACTGTTCCTTACAGGTCTGTCCTGGAAATAATTTACTAGACTTACAAAATCTTTTACATTAGGTTCACTGATCTCATTTTGGACAAAATGGCGTCTGTGTTCCTTTATGAAAATCTGTTCTTTTCACCATATTCTACATTTATGCTAAATATAATGAATTAATACCTTTTCGCTCTCTTGGGACCTGCATTAGTTTTCCTCCCTGTTTTTCTATCTCTCCCCTGTTTAGTTGCTGATTGATACTAATTGGTTCAGGCAGCCTTTGTCAGGGAAAGAACTTCAGGGCAGGAGATTAATCAAATAATGCTGGTCCTGCCACAGGCTGCTGTCACTGATCTCAGCTTCCATGTGGTGAACTTTAAACTAAATACCTCCAAAACAATTACACAAAAATCACAAACTAAAGGTAGTTTCAATTAATGAATTTAGTCCGTTTCCCTTTAACAAGCGTCCTTCCGAAGAGTTGTATGACTTGTGATTTAATCCTTTAAGGTCACTTAATCACTTATCAGGCCGGTGAAATTATATAGCAGTCATACTCCACAGGGATGTACAACGTCAAGAAAACCTATTGCATGGGGCTGTGGAAGTAATCATAAGCATGGCGGATGAGAAAGGGCCGGGGTGGTAAATGTACCGCTTAGTAGGTGGCAGCAACCACAATTCGTTATTACGCAGGACAAGGTTCCGTCCAAGAGTCTCGAATGAAGGACAGCGGTCTTTGGACACGATATGCTGTAAAAATAACTCAAAAGTGAAAATATCAGGATTTGGAATGGAATGTGGAAGGAGTTAAAGGTGAAAGAGAATTGTTGGATTCTGTAAATATCTGGGGGAAACATGGCTTTCTTGGAAAACCTGCGACTGTTGGGAAGAGCTACAAGTATTGAAAGGACTAAGTGCCAAAATGTGGGCTCTTTGGGTTAATCCTTTTGTTTCCAGCAGGGTGGGTACCTTCTTCTGAAGCTCTCTGGTGTGTAAGGGAATAAATAGTTGTAACGGTTTAGAAGACAGAGCATGTTGCATGTTGATACTCTCGTGAGCATCTCTGCAGATGACAGGCCTGAGTCACGTTCTGCGTTTTCTCACTGGCCGTTTACACGAAGTGGGGAAGCTATGTTTGTATGTTATATTTACCGGTAAGGGGTGACGAGGTGCACAGCACTGTTTACATGTTGAATATGAAGTACGTCCCGAACGACTTTGTGACTGCTTTGTTTGTAGTAGTGAGCGCTGCCTTGGTATCCGTAAGGAGTTTGTGTGAAACGAGCCAGTCTCGGTGTGAGGCGACGCTCGCTCGGGTCCATATTTAGCAAGGACAGAGTACAGGAATTAGGCTGATTTAATGCAGAACCGTTTCCATTTTTACATCTTGTAAAGACGCTCGACAGACACTGAAACTGTCTCCTCTCCTGCCCCCTGAGGCTTTTTAATGCTGTTCCTCTGAGCTTAGCTCTCTTGCGTTCTTTAACCCTTTATGCATACGGACCGTCTATTCAGTAAGCCTTCCTTGATGAATGACTGAAGCAGATCGTCAATAATCGTGTCAAAATAGGTAAAATTGGTGCCATATGTGGATGCCTTTGGAGTCTTGGGACCATTGGCCGGTTCAGAGCTACAAGGTTAGGAGAGCTACAATTCTCTGGAATTCCAGAAAAATCCAGATGAAACTTGAGTTTCCATGAGAATAAAAGATTGTAAGCTCAGCAAAACTTGGTATGGCTCTTGTGAAGCTCAGAAAGTAGCGATTATGCAGAGATCTGTCCGCATTGAGCTTCAGACAAGTTAGCCTGAGTTTTAGCTTTGAGTTTTCTCGGTTCTATGAAACGTTAACAGTTAAATAAGTATAACTTCCTCTATGTACTTTTGCTACTGGCTTCCAGTCAAAGTTAAATCAATTTCTCATAAGCCAGGGATGTGTGCATGACCAAGATGAGGTAAACAAAGCAAAGGCAAGAGAAGCCAGGAGAATGAGGTAAACACGCTCCAAAGGAACGGCATGAATTATCGCTAAATTAAACAGAGCAAAATATATATGGGCAACAGGATCCAGGGAAAAGTACCCAGACTCGTTAGCGAGTGAGGAATTGGCTTACAAGGTGCAATGCCAGAGCGATTATACATCCCGTCCCGGAACCATGAATCACCAATGACTCGTTCGAAAAACTTCTCCTTTGTGCATCTCTGAAGCTGTGCTGAAATTACAACTCCCATGATGCCCAGTCATGGACCAGACTCCCTTTCTTAAGAAGCTGAATGTGTGCCATGGGGGGTTTCATGCCAAAAGAGCTGGGCAGCTGCTTGTTCTCTGCCCTGATGTGGAGGATGAAAATTCATGCAAGCAATTCCTTTTCTGGAACGATGCGGCCTCGTATATAACTGCCTGGCCGTCATCTCGAATCGTGAATTTGCATATAGGGTTTCTCAATGTCCCAGACAACAAACAACTTGCTTACTTGGATGATCTGGAGTTCTTTTGCGCAATATCTATTCTGGAGATCGGTCTAGAATACCGTTATTAATGACATTCCAAAAAAAATACTTTAAAAAAATCTTGTACTTTCAGGCCTTCTCAGCGGGGTCACTGCAGACCGGGCAGGCCTGTCTAACACAACTATTACAATTGAACTTTCAGGCATCTGTGATGCCTCATTCCCTTGAAACCATCCTGTTCTGGTTGTCATATTCTTATAAATGTTCTAAGCACATTCACATTAAATCCAAGTAGCCAACTCACCTCTGGAGCAGGCGCTTACCTAGTCCCCATAGTGACACATTTACAAACGCTTCCTCGCTAAAGGACCGTAGTCTGTCTTCCCTAGGACAGCGGCGAGTCTGATATTCCCAGCTGGGTTCTACTAAATGTGCTTCTACAGGAGTGAGTACTTCAATTCTGATCCTAAATTGTTGCCTTTAGCAAAATAACTAATACATGTTCCTGCACTTTCCTTCCTTGCAGTGTTTCCATTCTGTGCTGTGAATCCCCCCAAGGCTTTGGACCTGACCCTCTGTGTCCTGTGCGAGATGCTCCGGCGCTGGGATCGGGTTCCGGATGGCGTCCTTGTCCTGACGGAGTGGCTTTTGGATGAAGATGATCTAAGTGATCTGCAGACGGCGAAATCGGTAATCAAACTAATTGCATTGAAATAAATACCCCAGGGAATCCAATGTAAAAAAAGAACCTGCAAATGCTAAATATACCCAGTTATTAAAGCCAAAGAACACAGACGGGCCAAATCATTGTGATCTGCTAACAAATGCTGACACTGAGGGGGGTGAGTCTCATAGAGGCAAAATATGGCACGGTAAGCAATCCCTACACCATTCTTATGCAATAGACCCAAACACACAGAACGAACAACCAGGTACATAATGGGATTTATTTACTCAGTGATGCTGTGCGGGGAGTTCGGGGAGTTTTTTCAGATGCAAAATGAAAGCAAATGAAGATAAAGAACATAATATGTATTTTCAGGATTAGGGTGCATTAACCAAACGTCTGGGTAAACAGGAAAGTCTTCAGCCTTAATCATTTCAGTTTTATATCGGGCTGTACGTTTCCAAGTGCAAAATGTTGTTTCATAGACTGTAAGCCGACTTGAAATAGCACAGGGTTTTTTGTTGACGTGTTACATGTTTCTAGTATGTTTATGAAACACGCTTGTTTTTCACCAGGTGGAAGACGACTTCTTATTTGAGAAAGGAGAAGCTAATTTTTGGGCCGAGAAACTTCTTTATGTCCGTCTTCTATCTACACATCTCCGTAAGCTCATCTCCGCAACTTCTTGCTCGCTACCCAGTGCGAGACTCCGTCAGCTCTCAAGCGGTGTGTCGGAGCATTGTGATCGCACAGAGCGATCTATAGAAGGATTGCCTCCCTCTCCAGAATTTCTGAAAACCAGCGAATACACACGATTACTCATCCAGAAAGAAAGGACATCTAAATGCATGGAAATACTATCTCTGATACAGAAACAAATGAACAAAGACATGCATTAACTTTAATGTATATATATTTATATATATATATATATAGTGTTTTGCTGTTTCATCTTGTATGCTCGTAATATCTCGGTGGTTTTATTACACCAACAATTTTATCGTCTTTGAAATAAAAGTCCAAATGTTATTCCAGCGCTGCGGACTGGCTGTGATATTCTATAGACCTGTTTACTGGGGCTGCAGTCCACGGTATTGATATCAGCGTGTGTTTTGGAATACTAACAGCAAGGTCTAGAGGAAGAGCTACACAAACAAGACAGTTTGTTCAGTCGAAAGATCGCAAACGGGGCGCCTGAGTAGCAGATGTAATGTGTTTTTGCCGTTTCCCTGTTTAATTGGATGGTTGTAAACCGTAAGTGGTAAGAAGACTTACGCAAACAGAACAAACCAGAATGTTTTATTCTACTGGAGCCCAGAACAGTCTTGCGCAATTCCCCCAAGTCTTGGACCTCACGATGTCCAGAGCTGTGCGTTTCCATAATGTCTCAAAATTAGCTGGACTTCGCCCAATGGAACACTAAAAATAGTTTTTAATTGCCATACATCTGTCAGGAACTTTTTCTTCAGGCTGGCCGTGTGAGAATACAGATTGTTTGTATGTTTGCTCATGCGATCGGAGCCAGCGTGTGCTAGTGGAGCTTAGGAACGAAAACAAGATGTGGTTCTTTTGGTTCTACCAAGTGCCAGCCACCTGTAGTCTCTCCTTGCAGCCTTTACACAACATTTTGGCTCGTAGCTATGGCTTTGAATAAGTGCGTGGATTTAATTTCCTTTAAATCGTCGGCGTGTGGTGTGTATTCACTAAAATGGGTAGTTGGCAGGGTGAATTGTGATCTGAGCTCTCAGACTCACTCTGTATTATAGAGGGGCATCCCTGGCAAAGTCCCCTGCAAGAAGGGCTGTGCTGGCCCTATACCGTGCATGGTTCAATCACTGAGGTGCCCACAAAACCTCACTGATTTAAATATGCTTTATACAGGGCCATCCAAGCTATTCTTGAAGCAGAAGCTAACTGGAGTTGGTCCTTTATAATGTAAACTGAAATTTAGAAGAAACTGCAGCTCTCCTGCAAACTCCCTCTTTAGTGAATAAACCCCTTTGTATTGTATATAGTGTTCACTAAATGTAAGTTAGTTTCAGGGATACAATAAATGAAAAGGGGGGGAGGGGGTTAAAGCTGAACAAGAACATAGCAGAAATGTTGAACATGCTGCCATCCGCTAGTGTATACATGGCTTTGTCATGAAAGGGTTAAGGAAGATCACAGTGTCTTGTGGTTAAACTGTTACCTGACGATCTCCATTATCAATAAAGTAAATTCATCAGCATCATTCAGCACCCGTACTGCTGCAGAGTACAAAAGAGACTCATGTGAGCTGCTGAGCGCTGCTGAGCGCTGCTTCGCTGCTTAAGAGAAGCTGCAGCTGTAGAGCTGCAGGAGCTTACCCCTTCTTTATCTGATTTTCATCCCAGTTTTGGCTGCTTAAAGCAGCCAAGGACTGGCAGGAAAGCGCTTCCACTGCAATCAACGAGAGCACTTTCTGTGCATGCTCATTAGACCCGACCGGAGCTCTTAAATGAGCCAGCGCTGGAGCTGACTGCCTATGAGTTCACTGCGCATGCGCACCGTTCCTGTTTGATCACATTTCCTGCAAGCTTAGAATGCATGAAAGCTACTGAGTGACAACGTGGCTCATCTGAGGACAATCGGCAGTGGGCTTCACGCTTTACGGTAATGAATAAAACTAACCCACAACATTACAACGAGTATAACACTTTAACTACAGCTATTTTATGCTCGGCGTTAAGCTCGCCGACGGCTGTATGAATCTTACATCCTCGTGAAGGCTGGCTTTTTTATTTTGGCAAACGGCTAACAAGTTGTGAAAATAAAATGTTTTTGAGACTCGAGGGGAACAGTTTGTTTTCTTATTTTTTTCCTCCCCTTTTCCGGTTTTATTCTCTGCATATTAGAGTGTGTGGGAAGGAATCTCTCTCCAAGTTTTATTTTAATAGAGAGTAAAGTATACAAAACTAAGCCACACAATGATGAGGTGGGGACCAGTCACAGGATGAATTCCACATATGCTGACTAAATGAGTTTTAAATTACCCCAATGAATCACGGATGCTTTCCGCTTAAACTGTACTTGACATTTTTCATACAGTGTTTTAACAGAAAACAAAAGTCCCCTTTGGAAGGGAATTTAACTCTCCAACTCCCAGACGTTATTTAGACAATTTCCTCAGTATTTAAATTATCCTTCGTACTCACAAACCGTGGACTGTCAAACTGCCAGGCTGTGCAAGCAACAAGTGACCTTTAGATGACAAATCTAATCAGTCTCAGCCAGGCCAAGTTGAGGATTTTTAGGGTTCTAGTACATCATCATCCGAAGGTTAATCTTGCTTAGTCTTTAATCTGAAGAAGAGACATCTGAGGTCCTAAAAGTTTACTTTGTCATTTTTTATGTTGGCCCCTCCATGTCCAGAGGTTCTGTTCCACTCATAGGTTCCCCGAATCAGCCAGTCATTGGCTGTAAAGGTCATATTGAAATCAATGGTAGCTCTTTTATCTGCGGTGTTCTTCATGCCAGCGCTGGACCTGACACGCGTGACTCTGTGGAACCCCCCCATGAATTTGCAAGGTAGAAGAGATGATTAAAGGGAACTCCCAGTTATATACATTACAGTGTATACAAGGGCTAGAGTGTCCCTTTAATCAGAGTACAAGAATCTTGTAGTTATATCACTTGTAAGCAACCATTGAGGTTTGAATAAAGTAGTCTCCATGGTCCTGCGTTTACTCGTTACTACTACAGATTGCATCATACCGTTTACAGTGGTTTGGCCTGTTAATTATTACATATCTACGCCAGATCAGCCATTTAAAATTCAACTTACCTTACACAGAAATATCAACAAGGAAGAGAAAAGCCATTGGGCTCCTCTAATCAGCAAATTTTTTAACCTTACTCGGTCCTTGTCTTGTGTTCAGGATTGCCTTATACCTGTCCCATGGATGGATCAATTCCTTTAATATACCAAGTGCCACCTCTTCAGCTGGAAGGTTGTTTCACCATTAACTGTGATCTCTTGTCTTATAAATCTTACTCCTTAGAAATATACTTGCCTTCTGTATATGTTTAAAATCCAATGTGCGAACAGCTCATACTTTTCAAGACATAGACGGTAGTATGTGGGAAGTATAACTGGATAACTGATCCCCTTCTTCTTGTTAATACATCCCACGTGATGCAGGGGCAGCACTTTCTTTGTGCCGTACAGTAAGGTGAATCGTATACGTGACCAGAGAAAACGACCATCCTGGTTACCCTACCGAGAATGCGGAAAGCAACTTGGCCTGCAGACAGACATTGTGCACATAATATTCTTAATTCCTTTGCCAGTCTCATCAGCTGGTACTGATCAGTGAAGCACTATAAGGGAGCACCTTTTACTGAACATAATGATACATTGGGATTTATAGTATTCTTCACCTAGTCCTAGCAGAGTACCAAGTGGAAGTGATCCCTGGACTTCCGTCCACATCGCTGGGTCCCAACTAGTCAACCGGAAAAAAAAAAAATAGAAACATAAGCACTACAGGGAAATATAAGATATCTGGGGGCTAAGAGGATGGAGTAAATGGGGACAGGATTGGGGGATAGACAAATGAGCTAAATGACAATTCTTGAAAGCCCAGGAACATAAAGCTGTAGGTGTCACAGGAGTCCAGTTTAAATGGCTGCTCCGGCAAACTTAATGTTCTTCTGATCTAGAGTCGCTGCATCCAAACCAGTTCACAAAGGCCTAAATCCTACCATGTTTTTAGAATTTCACAATCACGTATTTAAGCAATTAGCTACGTATCGTTAAGCTTCGAGCTTCACTAAAATCTCGTAACTTGTCTCCGGCCTTGGGGATCGAGTCAGGACAGCCCCGTTCTAACACAACCTCCCTGCACTTTAGAAGTGGGTGTATTTGTAGAATGCAAAGTGTGATAAGAGCTGTGTTTGTAAGTATTCTGGGTAAAAATACGTGGCTTTTATAATTAAAGCCACGCTGCTTGCCCCATCTGGGACTGAATGAATGACAGTTTTAATATACCATTTGTTTCATTGACGTTAAAATCACATGTGGCTGGTATATGACATCTCATTTAAAGGAGCTCTTCTTATTCAATGAGGAGGAATTAGGGTGATCACGCTGGCCATTCTTCCATGACACAGACGTATGTTACAGAACACCTCAAATTTGTTTTGTTGGAGTAGTTAGTGGTGTGGTTTGGGGGCTTTACTTATTACATGACCGCAGAACACTGTGATACACTCTTACCCAGAAAACATTCTGAGCTCATAGATAAGGGGGACATCACGCGACTGAAGCGGGGCTGTCTCTCCTAAACACTTGGGAGGTATGTTACCCTGCAGCATGTGTAACGGATTCCCTTCTGGGGGTTTATACAGCCCATGTGCTGGAAGGTAGCCGGTTATCACTGTGTATCGCATATGTTAGGTGACCACCCCAGGGGGAATGTTCCTTTTTGATTCCACGGTGGCAGTCGGATACTTTGTTAGATTAATCTCTACAGTTTCATGGGATCGCTGAACCCTGCAGGTAAATATGCCGTGGCACGGGGCCCCCACCACCCAGTAACATGGCTGCTCTTTCTTTAGCCATCTGCCATTTATTTAGGCAGCATATGGTGCCAGATCTCGTCTACCTGTCTAATCCAATTGACTTTGTTTTTATTTGCGCTCTGAACAGTTATAGACAGGTTAGTGTCGCTGACCGGTGTCGCTAATTCTCTATAGTTCTTCCCTCCTCTGCATTCACGTTATCTGACACAGCTTAGTACCTTCCACAGGAGCCGATTATACGGTTACATTATTGGGGATGGAATTTACCTGCGAGTGGAACTCAATGAGGAAAAAAATCCACATTGAAGTGAATGAGGGGCACACGATCTCCGTGCCGGATACAAATACTGACCGCCGGCAGCCTTCAAATATAAATATAAAGTCTAAATGCTTTGTCCTTTAAAGCCAGGCACGTGTGTTTATTCACTAAAGCGAGAGTTGTGGTTTTGTCTTCCTCACTCTACTATTCATTTGGAAGGGCCAATACAGTTGTCTGGCAAATAGGGCTGAGCTGGCCCTGTGTAATGCATAATTCAATGTGCCGATTTAACTATGCATTGTACAGCCAAGCTCTTCCTGATGCAAAAGCTCACTCACTTTTAATAATGTATAGTGAAGCTCAAACCAAAACTCTCCTGCCAACTCTCCATTTAGTGAATAAGACCAGATGGGCCCTGTTTCCCAGGATGCACCCAATGAATTCAAGTTTTTCAGGACATTTATATTTCACGTGTTGCTGACCGGGGCATGTAAAGTGCTGCCCCCTGCAGTATGCGGGATGTATATCTTAGTGACTGGTTCTTTTCCAGGAGTTTATACATCCCACATACTGCAGGGCGCAGCACTTTACATGTCCGGTCAGCAATATATGAAAATGATTTGGGAAAACATGGCTAATGTGGCCACCTAAAAGGGAGAGGTTTATTTTTACTGCGTGCTTTTCTGTCGTGGAAAATATTGTGTGGTATAAAAGTGTTTTCATCACTTATAAACAAAGCACAAACCTGTTGTATCAATGGAACTTACTTATGTTTCTCGATATTCTGGAGATATTCTGGACCAAACACACATAAGCAGATATGCATAAAAATCACCCTAGCGCTATAAAAAATATGCAAAGAAATAACTTTTTATACAAGAAGAGCGAGAGAAACACCGGAGGACTGGCAGAGATGCCTTTTAAGAACTTTTCTA
Source organism: Spea bombifrons (assembly GCF_027358695.1). Classification (NCBI taxonomy): domain Eukaryota; kingdom Metazoa; phylum Chordata; class Amphibia; order Anura; family Pelobatidae; genus Spea; species Spea bombifrons. The sequence goes on along the minus strand of NC_071089.1, from coordinate 11,831,396 downwards.
TTATCCAAGTAAACAGATATTTAAAGGCTGTCTGTTATAAAGGAGCTACATATGGTTTGCTTTCCCTGTGTGATCTTTATAGCTGTGATAGCGTGTGGAAGGTCATTGGAATAGATATCTTATGGGCTCTTTGTATGCTATACATTGTAATAAATGTATAGAAATGTAACGTGTTAGAGAAAAGACAATCGGTATATATGAAGAGGAGACCTGTGTAGTCTTAAAAGCTTGCAATCTGTTTACACTTCAGTTAGCCAATAAAGGTATCATTTTTAGCTAACTCGCCTGACACAGCAGCCGTGACACACGATGCCCAGGGCCCTAACAGCATCAAGCAGCTGGCACCACAGAAGCCTTTGACGGCTTGGAAGATATAGAGGGTGACCTAGACCGACGGGTTCTAGCGCTCCAAAAAGAGAAAGTGGGATGTTTATAGGATTTGAGAGGAAGTCCTGAAAACCAATGTTGATCTCTGTGCAGTAAAATACCTACTGATTTTGCTTAATGTCTATGGGGGTAGCAGGTTGTACTATGCCAGGGGTGTCCAACCTGCGGCCCTCCAGCTGCTGCGGGACTACATCTCCTATAATGCTCTTTCAGCTAAGCACCTGGCAGAGGAGTATGGGAGATGTAGTCCTGCAGCAGCTGGAGGGCCGCAGGTTGGACAGCCCTGTACTATGCCTTGTACAGGGCCAGCTAAGCTCTTGCAGGAGCAGCTTGCTTGGGTTGATCCTATGTGATGCATGGCGAAGTTTGTGACCTGAAACTGCAAAATGCTGGTCTAGTTAAGCTCTGTAACTTTTCCCTGTGGATAAAGCATCCTTCACCTTTTGTGGCATGTGTGTTTTGTGTGTGTGTGTGGGGGGGTCAAAACTGCACATACACACACATATATATATATCATATATACATTAACTGTAGGTTCTTCAACTGAGAAAATCCACATCCATACTCACGTTCCCAACAGTATGAGTTTAGCTGATTTCCAGGTGATAACTCGTGGATTTAACCAGAATTAACCCAGCTTTGGCCAAGTATGCTCTTATGCCCCCCCCCCATCATGTTTAAATAACAAAGGAACACAAACCAATTAGTTTGCATTGATAATACATCAGTGGCCCAGGGTTTGTTAATTACACCTTCATTAACATCTAAAATGTTTGCATGTGAATGGCCCTTGAGGGGTGACGTTGGTGGCTCTGATCCTAATTAGGCATCCCTTCCCTGGCAATTTTTTGGGGTGTTTACCATGGTGTGTGCGCACCTTGGGGTTTGACGTTGCATGTTTAGTCATGAACGACATCATTATCTACATTGAAAGAAACTATGTCTATTAGTCTCTAGAACCCACAGGTTTTAATCCTTTTTCCTAAAGAGTTTACTGGCCTTTCCTCGCATTTTAAGTAACCTTTATTTTAATTGCAGAGGCAGCAAACAGGTTGCTGTGGCTCTGTGCAGTAACTGATCATACAGGTGAAACCCAAACTCTTTGCTAGACAGCAATAAAGGAAAAAGATATGAGTCACGGAAAACCTGGCCGTTGTGGCCACTGCTTGGTACAGCCACCTGAGCAACTCAGATTCGGAAAGAGTATCAGATCCACGCTGTGTGTCCTATGCAGGTAACTGACAGATGTGTTGCATATAGGAAGTAAAGCGAGTCTTATGAGAGTGCAGTAAGTGCGCTGAGAGTTCAGTGAGTACTTTAATAGGAAAGGAACGTATAATCAGTGCAATGAGTAACAATGAATCACTATACTAACTACGATAAGTATGATGAGCGCATCCTCCTACAAGCAGAGAAGGAAAAATGAGACACAAGGAGCTGCAATAAATAATAACAGAGTAAGCGAAATATTTACTAGTGATAAAAGTCCAGCGTGAGACAGAGGAGCATGCTAATAGTGTCTATTATACCACGTGGTATATAATACATCATGGGAGCAGAGAGTCAAACAAATGTTTTTACAAAAATAAGCTTCATCTGCGTATCTGCTGCCAGTTTGTATTACTTTTTAAAAATCTTGGATAAATGCAAATTATAACATTCTGAGTATGTCGGCTATAAGCACTGTGCATATAATATGAGACAAGTCAGAAGGCATTAAGAGTTTGATACAGCCATTTGCAGGCTATTATCCATCAACTTGGACGAGTGCACAGCTGATTTGAGCCGGGAGTAAGTGGGTCCACAAACATGTTTGGTGCGTGTATTTTCCTGTTTAAAACATCAAAAATTAATCAAAAAGACTGTTATATGCAGGTAACTGGCAATAACTTAGAAATGTATCCTAAATCCCAGCTCTGTTTCCCTGATGCTTCTTGTGGCCACATCTGGAATTGCAGGTTACAGAGTAGCTACCTGTAGCAGTTTTTGTCCCCCAGAAAGGGTTAGATAGTCACATAGTTTCGTAAACCAAAATTCCCTGTCTAGGTATACCCCCATTTCTAGCACTACCGTCAACCATTTTCCTCCCAGTTCTAAAGTAGAATACAACAACTGTACGCTTCCCTTCTGCATGGCAAAAAATGAAGAGCAGTTTTCTTTTGTTTTTAAATTTACATTTCATGCCTGTATCAGAGCCATATGTACAGAGCTGCGGCATAAGATGGTGCTACATAAATCAATAAATAGTAGTAATGTAACTTTACCAAAAGAGTAATAGAGTGTGTGGTGGGAAGCATTAGTTGGAATATCAGAGTAATGTATTGGCAAAGTGGGTTAATAACAAAGTTTAGCTTATCCCCTAATACATACCAGTATTTGGTGTTACAAACTGAGCTGTAATACCGTTGGTACAAGGCATAGGGGCGCATTTACCGAAACCATGAGACGGTAGTTGAGTTAAAACACTTTTTTCAGCTAGATTGGAAAGGACTACATTAGCTTTCTCTGCTTTGATTTTTCAAGACTGTTCTATGAATATATGGGTGTGCTGTCAACACTGGCCACTTGGTGGCGCTGTCCCTCTGCCAAACTCCAAAGAACTGCTGAAATAAAGCCTTTGTGTAAAGGAATCTGAGAAGTATTAACCCCCTCAGGGCTCTGAAGGGGTTATGAGATTTCCATGATATCTTCAAGGCCTCGCCAACAGTGATAATAGTTAAACCAGAATTAACAAGTTTTTGTTTTTGTAAAAAGGAGGGGGTTGCATTTTTATATGGGACAAGAATAAATAAAAAAACAGCGTTTGTAACTTGGGAATGTATAAAAAAGGCTATATTTTTTGCCCATTTCATCCTACAGTAACATAAAATAGTCATGCTAAAAAACTTGAGCCTAGACCTAATTGTTACCTGTTTTGCACAGAACATGTTAATGGTGTTCAAGGAATGGGGAGTGGGCTCATCTTAAACAAGACTTCCAAATTTGCAACCCTTAGGCCCTATAATTAGCAAATAATAGATATTAGATTTTAAGCTTGTTTGAGCAGGGCCCTCCTCACCTGTAAGGCACAAGAATGCCATGAACTACTTGCTTTGTCCCGATTGCCCATTGTACAGCGCTGCGGAATATGATAGTGCTATATCAATATGAATAATAATAATGTTTGAGCACAGATCTGTGTTGCACAATCAAGGCAATGATTGCCATAAGAACAGGACAATTAAATGAAGATAGCCCTACTCCTGCAGTGCTTAGTCATTACTTTTTTTTACTGCATCCATAAAAGCTCAGGGTTTGTTGATCATTGGTAAGCATTTGGGTACAGGTTTGTTCCTCGGTCTTAAAGGACAAGTGTCCCTAGCAGAATGCCATTTGTGCGAAGGCTTTGAAGATATCAGGACAGTGGTGAAGAGTGAAATCTGTCAGTTGTGAAGGAGTTGTTTGTTTTATGACAAGAGCTGCTTTTAGGAGTGGGGGGTTATAGAGGACAACTGTCATATGCCCTTAACCCGCTGTGTACAGGGGCAGGAAGGGTGGTAAACAAAAAATAATCCATTTACCTTACCCGGCTCCTACAACTACCAAATAAATCTCTACGACCGATTTGTAGTGGGTATTGCACTATATATATATATATATATAATACACACACACACACACACACACACACACACACACACACACACACACACACACACACACACACACACACACACACACACACACACACACACACACACACACACACACACACACACACACACACACACACACACACACACACACACACACACACACACACACACACACACACACACACACACACACACACACACACACACACACACACACACACACACACACACACACACACACACACACACACACACACACACTGTGACTAGCGGGAATTGTAGTGCTTTGCATGTGGAGGGCAGAGGTTCACTAATAAAGAAACCGTATCTCATAGTCGTGGTTAGTTTTAAAGCAGAAATGTACAATTAAGTTGAAATAAACACTAGAATGATGCATTAAAGAAAGGGGGGTGGAAACCTTGCTTACGGGAGCTTACAATCTAAATCGGTATCAGCAGCAAAAAGTCATATTAACCCCTTTTCTCTCTCGCACCCTACCTAGTGGGTATCTGCCACACCGGTGTTTTCAGACTGTGGATTCATTGGACTCATTTTCTATTTTCGGGCAGCGGGATAAACTTTAGTCAACCTAATGCACTTTGATTTGACGTCTCCGAGTATCTAATCTACGTGAGCGCGGGTGACTTGGAAGCGTTGAGCAATGGATGGAACTCGATGGTTGTTTTTCAGTGCTGTAAACTTTGATCAGCATTGCAGTACGTGCCGGTAGGGTTGCCACCTTGCTGGTATTTTATTGGCAGATCTGTAAAAATGCAGCCCACGAACAATAACAACTCTGACCGGGTATTAGCGCGGACGGTATTTTTTTTTCTTCCCCCCGCAAAAGATGGCTGGCAGCCCTGCGAAAGGAATTCCCCCTCGCCCCACCGCGTGAACCTATTTGCCCAAAGCGTTGAAACTTTTTACTGCGCTCCTTTCCCCGTTCATACAGGTGGAACCGAGAAGAAAGAGATTCCTGCACAGAATGCAGTCATTAGCTATTTGCCAACGTAATCAGGAGCAGAACATTGAAGTGTTTATTTCCTGTTTGAACAGAATAGTCAAATGTACGCGTTTGGAACATACATTAAGCTCCCAGTAACGCTCCAAACTTCCCGGTTACATTTCATGCAGAGAAAGCGCCCTGATAAACAGGAATCGGTATTGTAATGGGAGGGTCTGCATATCCTCCATGTCTCTACTTTCTTCCCCACTCAGATGGATGGGGCAGTCATGGGGGGTAATAAGGGAGCACTTCTTAAGAGTAATACTGCTAGCATGCTTTGTGCCTTTTTTAAGTTGTTAAAGGGAAATGCACACTGGATGGGATCCAAGGGACTTATGGACCCATGCACTGAAAGAGTTAATCATCATCAGCTCACTGTACCCAGATAGCACATACTGGAGCTTATTTAGCCTGCAAACCAGCTGCACAAGCTCCAGGGAGGGAGAGATATGAAGGGATGGGGGAGGGGGATCTGGCTTGTCAGTCATTAACCAGCCTTTGCTGGGTGGAGGATGGGACTTGCAGGGCTGGGTGCGGTAACTTGGAGGGGGGGGATGGAGGCTTGAAATTTGTGGCTATTAACTAACCCCCTGCCAGGGGCAGATCTGCGAGATCAGTCTCTGCCGTGCTTGGAGGGGAGGGGGTGGAATCTAAGTGCCAACACCAAACGGTGGGAGGGAGACATGAGCCCAGGAGTCTCCAGGAACAGCACCCAACGGGTTAATAAACGGGAGCGATGCTTTTTTGTTGTGATACAAGTTGAGAAAAAGTTATTTACGGACAAAACCAAACTTTTTTCCCTTCCTTCTTGAAAGTCACAAGGAAAGTTTCAATGAGCTCTCCCACGTGACATATCTCGGGGGGGGGGCACGCATGTGGCACCCCACCGCCATCATCCACTCACACCAGGTCTGCAGGACACCGAAGGGGTTAAAAGCCACCTCCCCGGTCCGCTGCAGCGAGTTAGTGATGTATAATAAGACACAGAACTGGAAGTGAAATCGCACTTCCTGAAATCGTGTTTTCATTCCTCCGTTAAAGGGGAAGTGCGAAGGCCAGCTAACGCTGCGCTGTCTCCCTGCAGCCCATCCGGCACTGCAAGGGGTTAAACGCCGAGGCGCTCACTTCCTGCTACGTGGTCAGGCTGAACTTGCACGTGCTGAGCCTCCGCGGCCACATGCTGTGTTAACCCCTCCTTGGCCGCGTTGCATTTGATTGCAGGAGGCCACGTTTTGCCGTGTGCTGAGCGCAGGAGCCCCGCATGTGTGGAGCTGCTGTGTGTGATGTGCATCGGCGAGGGGGAAAGAGTGACACACACTGTACAAGGCGAACCGGGTTAAACCAGTTCCACACATCCCCAAAGGAGCTGCTTTTCTGGCATATTGTTCCTGCACATGATGGAAAATGTACCGGTGCTGCTAGCGGTGTATATTTACACAGAGGAAACTCATATTAACACTTTCAGGCATTTACTTGTGAAAGCCATTGCAAAGAAAATTATCTTCATTCCAACCCTTTAAGGGTTAACGTTAATCCAAAGTTGCATGTTTGTTAAGTACAACTCCCACACTGAATTGCCCCAAAGCAGGGGTTTTTGTAACCAGACTTGCTGCACTCTCTGGGGGCCGGAAATAGCAAAGTATTCTTGAAATACAACTTTTTTCTAGAAATACTGATTTATTTATTACAAATTCCTGTAGAAGTTTGTAAAATGCCACACAGCCGGGCAGACACACAGAGGGCGCAAGCAGCGTGGGGGCAGACACACGGAGGGTGCAAGCAGCGTGGGGGCAGACACACGGAGGGCGCAAGCAGCGAGGGGGCAGACACAAACACAGAGGGTGCAAGCAGCGAGGGGGCAGACACAAACACAGAGGGTGCAAGCAGCGAGGGGGCAGACACAAACACAGAGGGTGCAAGCAGCGGGGGCAGGAATTTTGCCATTCATGCACCAGCTTTATCTGTTTTGGGGGAGCTCGTTTCTCGCTGTAGTGAGTGCAGGGCTGGACACAAGCAGAAGCATGCCTTGTAATGGCTGGGGCCTGTATATATGATAACCTGCCAAACAGGTCACGCACCAAAGGCCTGTTCTAGTGATGCTCGGTCCCCTCTGTGTCCTTGCCGTAAAACATACTTTAATCCTACCCCCTATGGAGCTGGCAGGCGTTGGGTTTGACGGCAGATAAGAACCATTTGGCCCGTCTAGTCTCCCTGTTTTTCCTGATGTGAAGGCTCAGACCTTAATCAGTCTTGTCTTAAGCTATCACCACTTCTGCGGGGAGGCTGTTCCATATATCCACCACCCTACATAGGCATTATGTAGGGTGCAACTCGTCCACTCATCGCAGGGAACCTGTTGGTACGGAAGCCATTCTCAGGTGCCTGAAAAGTAACCTCTGAAGGTTTTCTCTGAGGATTTTCAGTCCTCGTCGACAGCGGTTAATTGAAGTCAGACTCCAGATATCAGACAGGTCTGCGTAAATGTATGGAGGCTGCGGTCTGCGGCGTAAAGCAACGTTCTCTAAGATACGCTCTACCCCTCTTCGCGCTATACTTCCGCAGTCACTGGCCGGGCCCGCCGGCGGTCAATCTGTTTCTCGTTGTGCTGCCAAGCCCGGGGCTTTAAGAAAATAAAGAAGGCCACCTCTGCTCTGGTTCGGGCCTAGCTGCGGAAAGTCCTGCCTCTCGCCGGGGCTCAGGCAGACGGCCTCTCCTGTTTTTATCACAGTGCAGCCGCATTGACTCGTTCCCAGGGAGTTGGCAGACGTTCAAGGTCTTGTGATGTGATTAACAAGCCAACTTCATGTCCTTTGACACGGGAGCAGTAACCCGGCACAGCCCTATTTACCAGTGGTGGTGCTGGGCAAGAAACCAGGACATGGGCTGACCCCATTTTCTGCCTGTAGATCATTTGCTGGAGGGTGTAGCTGCCTTACAGAACTGCTGGATCAACAGAACTTCCCTCGGCCCTGACCCACATACATGTACCTCTCGTGTGGAGCGCATGACGGGTTCAAACGTGGTTCCTTACCGCATGTTGGTAGAGCGATAGACACGCATCAGCTACGGTTACCTTTTGTTTTAACCCTTTATTTACAGAGTTCTGTAGCGCTGTTACAATAGGGAAGAGCGAGAATATAATTAATATTAACACACATTAAGACATACTGGTCTGGTGATCTTACAATCTAATCACTCCTCCAGCTTTAAGAAGTAAAAACTGCAGCTGCCTGGCAGGCTGTACGGGCAGTCTAGACTGCAGAGGCAAGCAAGAAAAATAAAGTTTCCAGCAGCCATTAGTGAGACAGACGGGGGAGGGGTGGAAGGAAATAAACAAGGAAATGTGAGAGAGCATGGAGGTAGGAGAGCCCCCCCCTCATACCCCCCAGCAACTCGATTCATCAAGACCCTCAGTGCAGAGACTCTATGGGAACCCCACGGAAACTCAGAAAAGGGGCAACTCCACTACTTTCTGCCCCCTCCGCGTGGGCAAGAAAACCTAAAGCTTTCTGTGTTTATTAAAATAAAGCAGTTCTTCGGTTTAATGGGAAAGAGGCGGCGGTCTATAAACAGGACTGTGCGTTACCCCCGCGCCAGCTGGGAAGCCGACAAAACACCGAAGTTATCACGGACCTTTTTCCACGTACTCGCAGCTTTCACCTTTTAACAGCTCGCGGGCTGCGGACCCGTAACGTATTTTTTTTGTTTGTTTGTAATTATTATTCGAATTACAGGCAGCGGCACGGAAAATAATTTAACGTAAACCTCGTGTCACGAAGCACTCGGCGCCCGCTCCCGGCAGCTCCACGCTGGAGACTGGCGATAGTGTGACTGCAGCTCCCAGAGCCCTAAGCCCTTAGGAAATTGGCGGCAGCCAATCGCAGGGCGCTAGCGTGACGTCACGAATAAAGGGGCGTTGCCGCGAGACCCCGGCTGGGTCAGTGTTCTATCCCTCCCACCACGCGCCCTTGTAGCTGTTATATAGTTCAGCCTGCAGCCCAGCCGGGGAGTTCCAGCAGTTGGCTCGTTGCACTTATCACCATCCGCCTAAACCCCACGGAATATTCAGAGCTGTCACCCCGCGTCTCCCGTAACCCCGTCGTGGCTCTTCCAAAGCCCTCTTTCAGCGCAGGATCTTTCGGTCCTCTGGACTCGCCAATCGCTTCAAACTGGATCTGGAAATGTCTGCAACACTTTTATCCGCCTTCTACGACATTGAACTGTTCTGCAAGGTACGCGCGGCTCCGCGCCCTGCATCCTCCTTCTCGGGGGTCTTATGCGTTTCTGGGGGCTTCAGCTCCGGATTATAACTCCGCGGGTGCCCGTAAGGATCGGGTTTGCAGAAAGCGATTGGCTGCAAAGCTTGGAAGTCACGGACGGGCAGCTCCCGCCAGACCTTACAGACTGCTGCAGACTTGTAGGGGGCAGTGTGGGGTAACTTGTAAGAAGTGGGGGGCATGTGGCTGGGGCACAGAACTTCTACTGGGACCTGTAAACTTGTTAAACTGGGATCTGCTTGAACGTTAATGCCCGGTTAGGGGTAGTAGTCAGTGCTGGGGATGGGAGTAGAATGTGGGGTAAATTGCCGGTTTGGGTGACTCGTATTTCATTAACCCGCGTTTATATTTCATTTCAGAACGAGAAGGTCCTGAACAATCTGAACCTGAGTAACATGCTGGATAAGAAGGCGGTGGGGAGCCCGGTGAGCTCCCCGAACTCCAACTTCATCCCGGGCTTTCTCCGCAGACACTCGGCCAGCAACCTCCAAGCTCTGAGCAACAACAACTCGCCCCCGAAATTCTGCAGCAACCACCTGAAGGAGCCGAGCGGCAGCACCGCCCTGATGAACAAAGAGAACAAGTTTCGGGACCGCTCGTTCAGCGAGAACGGGGAGCGCAGCCAGCACCTCTTGCATCTCCAGCAACAGCAGCAACAACACAAGTCCGGGGCGCAGATCAACTCCACCCGCTACAAGACCGAACTGTGTCGGCCCTTCGAGGAGAGCGGAGCCTGTAAATACGGCGAGAAGTGTCAGTTCGCGCACGGATACCACGAGCTCCGCAGCCTGACCCGACACCCCAAGTACAAGACCGAGCTGTGCCGCACCTTCCACACAATCGGCTTCTGCCCGTACGGACCCCGCTGTCACTTCATCCACAACGCCGAGGAGAGGAGACAGGCTCCCGGGGACGCCTTTAACTGCCAGCGGCCCAAGCTGCACCACAGCCTCAGCTTCTCGGGCTTCTCTAACCACGGCCTGGACTCCCCCCTGCTGGAGAGCCCAACCTCTCGCACCCCACCGCCTCAGTCCTCCGGCTCTCTGTACTGCGATGAAGCGGCACCCTGTGCTAACAATGCCTTCACCTTCTCCGGCCAGGAGCTTGGTCTCATTACCCCGCTGGCCATTCAGACCCACAACCTGTCGACCTTCCACCCGGCCGCCTTCTGCCGCCAGCAGTCAACCTCCAGCTCCCCACCACCCACTATCAACTTCCAGCCCCTGAGACGCCTGTCCGAGTCACCGGTGTTTGATAATCCCCCCAGCCCCCCGGAGTCTCTTTCTGACCCGGAGAGTTATCTGAGCGGCTCCCTGAGCTCTGGCAGCCTGAGCGGCTCTGACTCCCCCACCCTGGACTCGAACCGGCGCCTGCCTATCTTCAGCCGCCTGTCCATCAGTGATGACTGAGCCAAGCGGGACGGGCTGAACCAACTGGGTGAGTGGCGGGGGGACACGACTACCCCCTCCCCGGGCTGGTGTGGGAAGATTTTTTTTTTTCTCTTAACATTTGGGCCAGAAAACCAAGGCTCCGCCCACCACTTGTCTTGCTAACAAGTTGCTGCAAAATCTGCAGCTGCTGCAGAACCTCTTGGGTCACCCCAACCTGTCAATCAACCCACCAAGAGGCCAAGACAATGACTAATGTTTTTTTTTTTCTCTCCCAAGATGCTCTGCAGCAGCATTGGGGGATTTTGCTTTTGTGGGGATTCTGGACTTGATGAGGGTTTGCTCCATGTCCCCCCTCCCTGCCTATTTCATGAAAGCGGTGATATGAGGGGCTACCAATGGCCTTGATTATGCTGGGTCAGTGAGATGGTGATTTGCCCCCCTCTGCCCACAGAAAGCTGCCAGTCTGTCCCCTTGTTGCCCCACTCGCAAAGTGCTACAAAGACTCAGGAGGGGGGGAGAAAGGAGGATGACGCATATCTGCATCTAATCACAGCTAAAAGAGACTGAACACTTGAACTGTTTGACGCTGGCACTCGATTTCCCTATAACTGATTTTCTTGTTTGCCTTTTTAATGCCTCTGCCATTTTTTTTTTTTTTTATTTAATGGAAAGCAGAGCCGGAAAAAAAAAAGACTCAAGAAAATAATCTGTAAAGCTGAACAAAAAGAAAAAGAGAAAAAAAAAAAAACAACCAACAAACCAGCGAAACAATATTTGCAAAAGGGCAAATGTATCGAACAGAACAAAACTTATTTTTATAGAACTGTGGGGGTGTGAGGGTGGGAGGGTTTGGGGGGGGCTATTGTTTTATGCACCAGCAGGCATTCCATCTTCTGAAGATTTAGCACAGCAAAACTTGGGATCTGCAAGTCTAGCTTTTCTCCAAGACACAAAAGTCCAGTTTAAGAAATGACCTATTAAACCTTTATAAGCTTTTAAATATCCGACATCCTGCCAAGAATATGCCTTAACAACAAGCAACCCTCTATTCTTATATCATATTTTTTTTTTTCTTTAGCTTAACAAATACTAAAACTTCCATTCCAAAGTTTAACCTGTTCCATACCATATCCACTGCGTAGTGGGCTGTTTAGCTTAGAACAATATTTGTTTATTTGGAAGCACTCAGTTGAGTTTAGTTTAATTGTTGAATAACTGCTGATTTATTTTATTTTTTTTCTTTATTTTTTATTATTATTATTATTTTTAGCTATCTGAGTTGCTTGCCTGTCACTGCACACAACTCGATATGAAAAAAATATTTAACTTATTTATTATCTTGTGAAAAGTATACATTGGTAATTTGTTCATACTGTATTTATCGGGTATGATGAAAAAGCAATAGATATATATTCTTTTATTATGTTTAAATTATGATCGCCATTATTAATCTGCAAAAAAAATGTGGAGTGTATGTTCTTTTCACAGTAATATATGCCTTTTTTTTGTAACTTCACTTTTTTTTTGGTTATTTTATTGTAAATGAGTAAAATCTTAATTTAAGAGATTGTATGTAATATTTATTTCATTTAATTCCTTTCCTTGTTTACGTTTAATAAAAAAATTTGAATGGTTTCTTTTTAGAGAAATCAATCTCAATGCTGTGGAAGAAGTTTAAGGATTTTTTTTTTCTCCCCACCCCATTTATGTAAAATTGTAAGCCACCTTTTGAGTGCCACTAAGCCTTAAGGTGCACAAAGGGTTAAAGCCCGTCCAACGAGAGAGAAATCTATATTTCTAACAAAAAGCATTACAATTTGACAAGTGACTCATTTTGTCATACCAACCAAAAAGTTTTTTTTTTTTTTTTTTTTATATATAACTTAATTTTTTTTATATTGCCTGATCTCACCGCAATCACTGTGATGATGGTATGTAGCAATAATTGGGGGTCCCAGTATTATTTCACAGTGCCTTTGGAAAAGTTCACACTTGCCTTAAAACTTTTCTCAACCAAAAAAGTATTTTTCTTGTGAAGGGGGTGATAATTTGAATGTAGGGATGGGTTTTTTTTGTTTTAATTTTACCACTCTCAAGTAAGGCCACATTTTTTTTTTTATAATATATATAGAAACTTCATGCAGTACCTGAACGTGTTCATCTTTCATTAAATTCCTTTAAATTTTCATGCATACAAAGCCAAGCGTTTTTGTAAAATTTGCCTAGATGGCAAATGACCGAAACGTAGCTTAATTTTTTTTTTTTATTTTTTTTTGTACATAGTAGGTACAGATTGAGCACTATGTACTCTTTGGACTACTTTAACAGACTTTTTTTTTATTATTTTATTTTTCTCTTCCCCTGAATGTAACGAAAGGATGAGTTGACTATAAATCTAGATATACGTCTATCTACATGTATAGTTGGTTCTCTAAGAATTGTGAGACTGTAAACTGTACTGTAAATGTTTTGTAGTTCTCCCAATAAATTTTGGAAATAAAAAGTTACCAGTGTATTTTTTTTTTATTATTATATTGTCTTTTAGAGTGCTTGTTAAACTTTTGGATACAGGTTCACTAGTGTTCATTAATAATGCTCAATGTTCTTGCAAGACTTGGTAGTACTCAACATAAATGTCATTTTTAGGGGGCTCCCATATCTGGTGGTCTTATCTTTCCTTTTAACGGGATGGGTTAAAATTTGGTGAGAACCGGCCAACCTTTCCATCCACGCTGCCAGCGTTTATTAAATGTCATAATATTTCAAGTAAAAAAAAATTCCTACGCTCAAAATATTGGGGGTTTAGTAGGTGTTTTTAATTTCTTTTCATATTGTGAAGTGCATCACCGAGTTTGTAAACCAGTCTTGGCTCGATTGTTTAATAATTATAGGTATCACTGCTAATTATTTTTAATGACTAGGGGAAAAAAAAAAAAAAGAATGGATCGCTTCATACAGCACTTCGTAATTCGCGTCCCAAGAGTCTGCTGCTCCTTTTGTTCGTGCAAAACACAAAAGGGTGTTTTTAAAGAAAAAAAAAAAATCTGCGAGGGGAAATGTTTGCATCTCAAAGGAAGTGGGCTGGTCTGCTGTTCTAATTGAAAATTTCAAGGAGATGACCTAATCCTGCGCAGTGTGGTGGTATGTGGCTATAAAAAGTAGCCTAAAATAAATACATCTCCCTGGCTGGCAACAAAAATACGCCGGTTTAGTTTCACAATTACTTAGTATGTGCTCAAATTATTGGCCATTTTTTTTATTATTTATATGTTGGTGCTATATACATTAAATATTTGTAAATTTACACCTTGGATAAAAATCCTCAGTCTGTATCAAAGCAAGAGCCCCTTGGTGTGATTAAATATTTATATATTACATTTTATGAAGGTTTTTTTTCTTGTCAGACACTTATAGGGGTACTTGGAAGAAATTGAAAGTGTATAGGAGTTTAAAAAAGTTTCTAATAACAAAAAAGTTTATTCTTAGTTTCTATGAGATTGTAAGCTCTTGAACGGGCCCCCATGAACCCACCATTCCTGGCCGGAATATAAAGTACCATAAGACAAGATGGCGGCTCGGGCCGGGTTCTCATCTCCTGATGTGTCTGCATGTATAATGCGTGTTAACTGCCCCGTATAAATAGTACAGTGCTGCGTAATAAATAAAAGGTAATAACTTCCACCTCTGAAGTTTAGGCCTGGCTTTACATGGTATGTCGGCCAATGTAAAGACATTTGTGAATTATACATGGTGGAGGACAGTTTGCGGAGTTCATATATCTGTATAATTCGTACAAACTTTACATGGGGCTGAAATGCAAGCCCAAGGCTGATTACACATTGGTGTCTGCTTCAGGTTTACAGAGACTGTACACAGCTCCTCGGTGTGCTGGAGATGGGTTCACCAAATCTAGGCACTGTGCATGCGCGGTACACTTCCATTCCCCTCGACTCTGGGGTAGCGCCCTCTTAAGGACCTCTGTGCAAAAACTTACATCTCTTTTTTCTAAGCCCGCCTTCCGTTTGTATATACCCATGTGTATATATATATATAAATATATATATATATATACAGTGTTACATGGCAGCATTATTTTGTTGAATATCATTCAACAAAATCTAAAACTACTTCATATAAAGTAATTGGTTTTGGGGGAACAATGTCTTTAGTGAAAGTGATACAATGTGATCAGTGGGGTTACTCAGGAATTTTTGGTGCTTTTTAATGAAACCCATGCCCCTGTTTTTGTATATAGACATTATTATTTATTTACTGATCAGATTGGTGCTAACTTACTTAGATTGAGTTACATTTTCATTTCATGATATCCAAAAGCAGACCTGTCCCTAGGATGATGCAGAAAATTCTACAATGATCTCTACAATACATCCCTAGCCAATGGGCTTTTAATACCCGAACAGTGGCAACCAATAGATTTTATGTGTCAGTTGCCGCCGGTGAATGCGTATACGTTCTAAGTGCTTCTCGGGGCGTTCCGCCATCTTTACCAGGCACCTGGTCTCCCAGGCTGCGTTGCCATCTTTCACTAAGTCATTTTGTGCCCGGCGCCCAATAATAGTTTGTACAACAATGTTTTTTTACTCCTCTGGTAGTGAAAGGGTTAAAGGCAGTGCCTGACTGGGAATCAAAATAGGCCTTGGTACTTTTAGGCCAGTAGCCGATATATACGCGGCCACCTGCTGGATGCATGTGGCTACACGCTGTGCTCTTACAGGCGTGCCGCGTCCGGCATGCTCATTAACACCCATATTGCCTCCTCGCATTGAGTACTGCGCTGGCCTATCAGGTTCCATGATGTTACACCATTGTATTACGCAATATATTGTATTAGTTCTCTATCACAAGTCACTTCCTGGTCAACTACTAGTGCATCTGACCCACTTCTTCAGTTTCGATATCCTGTCTATCCGATTAAACTGCAAGATCGTCATCTATATGCTTAATAAAGGCTAAATGTTCGGAGATGTCATTACCTCTGGGGCTGCCCCGCGCCGCTTCCCTCCATGGTGGCAACCTGAATACATTAAAAGGAGCTTTGTGCTGAGCTGGCACAGCCTCCATAGCAAAAATAGGCCAGTTGGGGAGATCAAAGATCTGCCCTGTAACGGCCGGATGTACAGCGGGACACCGGGGTTGCCCACGAGGGTATTCTGCCCCCCCCCCCCGAATTTGTAGCAGGGTGACTACTGCCCCCCTGTACCTGCAGCCCTAGGCCAAGGCTGATGTTCCGTTTTATTCTTTTTCTTAAAAATAACATAAAACAACCCAGAAACTTTTAGAAAGACTTTTCAGTTGACAAAAATGTGTCAAATGACAATTAAATGTTCCTGCTAAAAATACTGCATTTGTAATATTTTTTATTTTTAATATACATTCAACATCATGGTGATTCTAATCCTGTATTTAGTTACCAAATAGTTAAATGCAATTGAGTAGGTGAAAAAACCCCCCACCATTATTGTATTGCTGCATTTTAATGGATACATTGCATATCCAATAATATTGGGATATTATAGAGATAAGAGATTATTAATATTATGAGAAACATTCTGAGCTGCCTAGCCCCATTCTTTTTGAAGGATACAGTCACACATTGTGGTGTATTTATATAATTACTATATAGAAGTTAGTTTCTGCAATATTATGTAATTTATGCCATTAATACAACATACATATAAATAAGCGTGGAAACGCAGCAGCACAAGAATGGGGTCATGGGAAGGGACAAAGATGGGGTGCTGTGACGCTTCTGGGTGTCCCTTCTCTAGTGGTCTAGCGTGTCCTCAGTTCACGATGGTCTTTCATCTTTTGCTCTGTTGCTAAACACACGCAGTTATGACATCATACATGGAGTCACATCTGTTGCCACGTCTGCTCTCGACCGCAAAGATACCAAACACACAGACCACGAAAGTAAACACTGGGTGGAGGATGAGATAAGGGGGCCCAAAATATTTGGAATACAGCACCCAGTTACACTACAGACTGCTGAGGCTTATAAAGGGAAAAAGAAAATATTTTATATGTGGGGAAAAGTGTACTAACCTGCTGAATTTTGTTATTTGCTGTGGGTGGGTGGGTTATTTAATGGAAATTCTCAGTAGTACAGAAAACCCAATGTAGAAAAAGGCTGATTTGCTGTATTTTTTATATGTTCTGTACTGGTAACTTTTTTTTGGGCATAGTGAAAATGTGCTACGTGTAATATTTTTAGAACGAGCCTTCTGTAGCTTCCTGATAAGCAGGTCCCAAAATTCGGACCACGCCTCGTAGAGGTACCGACTTCTGGAGCATGTTTGACAACTTCAGCAGGTATTTTTAGTGCTGTGCCCTTTAAATGTACACGCTGGGGCTGTTCGACTTGCTCTGGTGACAAGCAATAGAACGCGGAATGGAACAGTGGTTACAAAAGACGCAGCTCCATCAAGTTCCACCTCTCCAAATGCCCTACTTAACATTTCACGAAGTGGGCCACAGATTAAACGACAAAGCAAAGTGCAGAATATGCTGTAAGCGTTATATGTTGAGCTGTAGGATTTAAGAAAAGTTGTTTTATCTGCAGATGAAGTAGTCGCAGTTGGAGGTTATCATGCACAGTGACCTAGGGAGGCAGGTGAGGGGCTGTCTTATTGGGTGATTTGGCTCCTCGGTGCTCATCTTATTCAATGGTCCAATTGGGAAGATTTACTCTATGGAGTCAACACACTGCTTGCCCAAAAGAAGAGCATTCCGGCACTCAGTGAAGAAGACAGCAACACAGAGTTAAGGGGCAGCTGGGGTACTGCCCAGGGTCGGGCAGGTTAGAGCCCCCCAGGCATGTTACAGCCCCCCAGGCATGTTACAGCCCCCCAAGCTAAATACACCACTGGTTTTGTAGAGCAACACTCCCTACTTACAAACCACCTAAACAATGCCTGTTTTATGGAAGACCTTAAGTAGTCCATTTTTAAGTCCATTCCCAAGTGACCTTCATTTGTCTCACTCCACTACATCAAACTCTTTTACACACCATAACTCTGCTGTCGTGCTCAGGCACTCAATATTATTACCTTTTACTTTCAACTTTAATCACTGTCTCAGCCAAACTAACGCACAAACCCACAGACCTCCGCACAAAACACACACCATTTATAAGATAATAGATTGTAGCTGAAGTTAATAACCATTACTATTTGATATCTGTTATTTTTGCATTTATCTTTTATATTTATTATATTTTATTAATCCTGCCAATAACTTTACATACAGTGAACAGAAACCTGCCCCGCAAGACTTTAAATATTATCATTAGTACTATATTATTTAAAAAAAAAGGGTATTAAAAAAAAGGATCTGTATGTATTAATATAAATAGATAGGAGTCCCAGGTAACTCTATAAACAAACAATGCATATTAAAGTACTTAAAAACTGTTAAAACTTAGCTTTTAACTAAATTATTCTCATAATAAAAATAATAATATTTCATATTAGATGTTTGGAAGTTAGTTGTTTGTGGGTGATATAATGCGAAGGGTGACCTTCTAAGTGTTTTCCACATTAGATAGGGACATATTGTATAGTGAACTTTAAATTAATTCTAAAAACCTGAAAACAATTTTAAAAAGTAACAAACTTTTTAGTGGAAGCTTGCCTCCTCAGTTGTCGGATAATTCAAATTGTTAGACCCCATGCAATACTTGTCAAGCTAGCACTGGAGCTGGCTGGTGGGATGGATAGATATTTATTTCTGCTTCCCTGCATAGAGATTGAAAACACTAACCCAGAGTTCCAGCGAAGGAGCACTTTGTCCGGAGATTCAAGGTAACACCAGGCATGTTTTTCAGGTACAGCTAAAGGCCATAGAAGATCACTCAAGCATTAACCCTGAAAATCTCCATATGATCCACATAACAGCAGCACACTCAGGGAGAGCTGAATTGAGTTACGTCAGCTCACATTTTACTTTATGTCACTAGTGATTTTTGTATAACTCATGCCTGTCTTAACAAAACAAGGGTCTTATTATTAATTATTTTTATGATGTTCATCCTTGAGCCTGGTTGCTGTTGTCCCTCCTTATTGCAAACATTGGACCACAGTGCTATAAACTATATACTCTGCACAGGCAAGGTCAACAAGCCTTCTATATTGAAAGCACTTGTGAGCTGGTAAACCATATAGACAAGTATTGGGACACC